>NC_090857.1:4917500-5200000 GCF_024217435.2 Syngnathus scovelli | reverse complement strand
TATATATATATATATATATATATATATATATATATATATATATATATATATATATATATATATATATATATATATTTTTACCTCGTGTAGTGTACCAAAATATCCCATAATTATCTGCCTAAATGTCTAATACACACTTGCATTTACAAAAGAAATACAATTTAAAGAATATTTAGTATTTATTTTTATTCAATTATTCGACTCTCCATACATATATAGGAATAGGAACTTTACGTCTTTTGTTGTAATATAACTGATTTAAATATAGAAGCTGGTGTAACACTCAACAGCTTTTTGTTGGTGGTGTGCCTCGAGATTTTTTCCAATGAAAAGGTGTGCCGTGAATGAAAAAAGGTTGGAAAACACTGTTCTAAGAGATGCAGCAGTCACTACAAAAAAAAAAAGTTTTATTGGCCACAGGAGCTGACACAACAAAGATCACAAGCGGATGCAAAACTATACAAATTGAAGAGCAACTTCTGCACCTCTAAATGATGTAGCATTCCTAATCAACATTTTAAAACACATTTGCCTCATGAAATGCCAGAAATACATCAATCGTATATTCTTGCATGACAGTATGACACAGCACAAACTCTACAGACGAAGAAATGCTTCTGCATGTGTGGATGTTGCAAGCAGTTCATTCTATTTACAAAAGAGAATCAGATGCGGAAAGGTGTCCAACCACTGCAGAACCAAATCAGATTTGATTCCTCATGCTCTCCGTCTTCCCACGAGTGGGGCCTTTGAGAGCCAGAGCCGGAGTGATTAGCTTATTAGCATTTTAGCTGTAAACATTCCCGTCAGAAGCGCTTGTGGGCGCCCGTCTTGTTTCATTGTCACTGCAGGCCAGCTGGTTGTTGATGAAAGCATCATTTGGAAGAGTCCACTTCTGGATTGTCACGTCTCCTCACTCAGTTCAGAGTCAAGTTGGAGGCAAGCAAGGGTCCAAGGGAGAGGGGAAAAGTTCCGCCAAAGAAAGTCTGGATGACGTTTTTTTTTTTTTGTTGTCCGCTGGAATTTTCCACTTGTTGGTTTTCTGCGGAGAAATAAAGAGACGGGTGAACATACTTGGCGATACCAACATATGGAACTTACTTTTAAATTTGTAAAACAAGAGAAATGTAACATGGGAGAGAAAATATTTTTGGTTCTCTACTTTAATTTAGTTATTTTCATCTTATATATTACTTTTCATTTAGTTTGTCTAATTTAAATATTATTTGTTATGATTTATAAATAAACATTTGACATTTTTAAAAACTTAGTTAATATAAGCCATTTTGGAATTCTTAGATTTGGGTTTTCAGCTTCAATACTTCTGTGTGTTTTCAAATATTTAACCAATATTTAATCGAGTGATGTGGGCATAACTAACCCTAACCCCCACCACCACCACCACCCCAAAAAATATGCCAATATCAAACAAGCGGCCATGCATCGCCATCCCTGCAGCTGCATGCACACGCAGGCTCAGGCCCACACTCCTGGATAGGAGCAGTCAACATTCAACTCACAAATTTCCCATTTTGAATCAGTCTAAAAATAAAGACCACTATCACAAACCACAAGTTGTGCATGAAGCTTTTTAAAAATGAGCCACAGCTGCTCTCAGATCAGTGAAGAGTAGCAGCTAAAGATTTATGATGAACCCAAGAGCGTCCCACAGCTCGGGCCAAAATGTATACTACACACGTGCCCACACACACGCACACACACACATACACACACACACAAAACATGGACATGTGAAGCTTGGAAAATGAGATGTTTGTTTGTGAACGGAAAAAAAAACTGCTGTCCCCTTTCTGCATAGACTGTAATCAAAATGCTCTTCTATCTTCTCTGTGTTTATACGTGTGCGTGTCCTAAACTTATGAATCGAGTTAATTATAGCGAGGCATGCACACTCAACGTGAAAACGCAGGCTATCATTTTGCCCATCATGATGAAGCCATGTTGTCTTTTCTTTCTTTGACGAGTGACAAAGACGTCTAGAAATATGATGCAATTACTCAAAACACACTACAAAATAATTGAGTACAGATTTTGAAAGCAACAATAAATTCACTTTTTTGAATGCAAAATTCCCTTTCAAACTAAATTAAATTCGAGAATACTAATGATAATAATTTCCTAGGAGCGTTGCAGGCGTAAAAATCAAAATAAAGTGTTGCATAATAATATTTATTTACATCCTACCTTGTGATTTTTTGTTGATTATAATTGTGAGATTATTATTGTGAGATTATTGTATATAAATTATTATTAGTCATAGCTAACTCAAGTATGAGAATTTTTTATAGTTCAGATGTGTGTACGAAACCATTAGTGCTTCTCATTAAGCTTCTCAAGAAACAGCTTTCAGTTTCAAAAAGGTCGCTGACCCCTGCATTGGGGTCATATATTTTCCCCCATTAGCATTCTCTTCCTTCACAGATTGGCTGAGAGACAACACATGCTTCTACTACCTCATAGTGGGCCACAAGGTGTCCATTTCAGGGCAACCACTTGAAGAGACCTTTAAGGCTTTTTTTAAACGGTTTAAAAATCATTTTTAAATGGAGCTTTACTTTAAGAAAGAACAACTAATGGGAGAAATGTAGAAAATGGGCAATAATATAACTTTACTCGCATTCTAGTATAGCAGTTGTGATTTTCCAAAATGCCGCATATTTTCTCTTCCATTCATCAAGTCATCTCAACAATGGTGTGAGCCACATCTGTTCTTGACACATGTGCTCGCATCACGTCGGCTCCGAGGTCAAGACGAGATGCTTTGGCTCGTAGCGGCCCGCGATGTTGCGACGTGGTCTCCGAAGGCCGAGCTGATGAGAACAAGCAGAGCCGGCAAAGTGGACGGTAATAACTAACGCGTTGCGTTCAAGGACGCTCGGCTTCGGCTTTCCACGCGCGCCGCTGAGGCCCTTTGAGATTTCATAATAACTGCGAGAGCACCTGCAGTGAGCACACGCTTGCTCGTTTGTGTCTGGATATTGTCATGTGCGCTCACCGGCCATTGGTATGAGCTGGGGTACTTTTCTCATATTGAAACTTCAGAGAATGTGAGTTTTTTTGGAGGGGGGGGGTTCAGTCAATGATACCTAGATGTATTTTCATTGACATTGCTGATCAAAGTAAAACATAAAATGATCTCTGTTCAGATGACACACACTGGTGCACCACTAATGAAATCTGACAACAAATACACACAAGCTCACATGCACGCATGACCCTCACCCGAGTCCGCACACCTTCCAAATAGCTCACAAGTGTTTCCAATCTAAAGGTTCCTGCTTGTCTGGGCCCCGAGCGCTGCTGCCTGATTGCACGACACTGGATACAACACGCAACATGCAACGTACTCTATCCCCCACGAGGGCAGCGAGGGGCATCTTTTCGATTAATGTGCTTTACCTGCACAACAATCAAGTGTCCAAAAAAGAAATTTGAAGATGATCTAGTGCAACACTCCCGACAATAGAATAATCATTAAATGCTTTCTTTCTGGGATTGTCAACTTTTATTAAGATGTTGAATTTCAGGCGCTTTAGATTATTTGGTTTCATTTTGTTCCATTGTTGTAAGAATCAATACAGATGTGATTGTTTTGGTTTAAAATCACCAATAAATATATTTAAACGGGCAGAAAAAAATTGGGGTTTACTCATAAAGACCCAGAAGTTTTGTTATTCTTTCTTAGTTGCATTATCTAAAAATTAAAAGGGTTTCATAATAATCATTTCATTTCAATAGTGTACGCTGTTATGGTAATTGACGATTAAACAAAAGCTACATGTTTTAGAGCTAAATTTTAATTGACAATTTCAGATAACGTGTCAAATGTATCTAATTTTTGATCTGGTTTTGATTAAGATAAATGAAGACACACAGAACTAATGTTTTGGTTGGGTTCCGTATACGTTTACACGCGCATCACACAAATACTCTTTTCGAAGACAAACTCTGCCCTTTGAAAGTTTAACTTAACCAAACAAGAATACGTAAATGCATGTGTGCGACTTGTTTGTGCCTTATTGTCTCGCCCAAACAGAATAAATGTAAATATAACTGTTTCCTTCCTGCCTCGTTATTTATTTGTTGAGCTCAAAGGCAAATGTTGGCGTGCCAAAGCGGTTGTGTGCTATAGACGTAAACATGTGGCGGGCCTGTACACTGATGTCATAGAGGATTTGTGTGTGTGTGTGTATGTGTGTGTGTGTGTGCATGTGTGTTTGTACCTGAGAGTTAGCAGTGGAGCGTCTTCCAGCAACAGCCATAAGTGTGGGGCAGATAAGAGGGGTACAGTGGAAGTGAATTTGGAAGGGTTGCAGATTGAAGGACGACGTGAGACATTAGACAATAAGATTTAAATAAGAAATGTAGAAAAAGAGATTGTGAGAGAGAGAGAGAGAGAGAGAGAGAGAGAGAGAGAGAGAGAGAGAGAGAGAGGGAAACGTGAGTGAGGGGGTCCTAGTGGCTGGCGGACATGGCCCAGGCGCCCTCCATCCTCCAGACGGAGAATGCGTAGCTCAGCCTCTCGTGGGCCAGGTAGTTGCAGCTGGCCAGTTTAGCGTCCATCTCGTCGCTCTGCAGCACCTGGTACAAGAAGTCGATGTAGCGCGACGCCAGTTTCAGGATTTGGATCTTGCTCAGCTTGTCCGAAGGGAGCGTCGGAATGATCTTGCGTAGCGAGGCGAAGGCGTCGTTGAGGGACTGGGTGCGCTGGCGCTCCCGGACGTTGGCGATCACCCGCTGGGAGTGGAGGTCCTCAAAGGGCTGGTCGGGCCGCGGGCCTAGCGAGGCGGGGGCCAGGCTCACCACGGCCGAGGGACTCTTCTTCACCCTCTTGGGCCCGGACGGCAGGAGGCCGGTGGGACTGCCGGCGACGCTGTCCTCCGTCTGAGCCAGATTGTCTTTCTTGAGATGAGGGGATCGTTTTCGGTGAGCCGACTGCTGGCTCTTCTTGGAGCCTCTTTCCAGTTCTTCTTCGCTGGCCCCTAGACCTCCTTCGGGGGAGTTAGTGCAGGACACCTCTTCTCTCATCTTCCACCTTCCAAAAACCTTCAAAAGGTTTTGTCTTCTCTCTTTTGCCTTTCAAATACCTGTAAAAAAAAAAATCTTGTCCTACAACTTGATCTCCATCGGTGGCTGTTCTCGAATTCCCGCCCGTTCAACTTTCGCTTTCCCGTCACGACCTGGCAGACGGAATAACAACAAACCATCTGACAGGCCACCCCACCGTCGCCCTTTTTATAACCAAACGCTGACTTGGGGCCTGTGGGCATGTTTCATTGGTTGCGCACACTTGCAGGGGACGTGGTCAGGGCAGGGGAGCAGGAAGTGCGCATCGGCTGGGCGGGCAATGAGAAGACGGGGGTAAGTGGTCCTCTTGGCCAATCACAAGTCCCCGACTTCATGTTGCAGCGATGACGGAGGCTTTATGGTTTCCAGATTGGGTCCACATGCACACTCTCGTTTCATTCACTACCACAAAAAAAGTCAACTGGAGGGAAAACATCAAAGGCAACATTGAGAGGAAATCGCATTCTTGAGAATTTGGAAAACAGTTGAAAAAAGCACGACTCCAAAGCTTCAAGTTAGAATCTCAAGAAGTCAAGATTTTTCCGACTTTAACTCGGATGTTTTTCAGATTTTGCACTTTGCCAATCAATTTGTTAAATTGTTGAAAATAATCCTGACTCCCATAAAACCTCTAGCACCTGACCAATACTTATTTCACTGATGACCCAACGCCTCAGCTGTGCTGCTCGGTGACAGAACAACCTTTGACCCCGCCGTGGCCCAATGACCTGAGACTGCAGAGGTGAGAGAGCACCTAATTGTGCTATCCATGTCCTCGGGCTCAAATCAACACATGTTTCTTTTCCTCCATTTGGCAACCCAAAACAATGTGTATCTGGAGGCAGTGGGCTGCTTCACTCCATGACAACATGTAATGACAGCACAGTGGAGCATTTGCAGTCAAATGACTCTGGGTTCGATTCTCAGCTCTGGTTTGCATCAGCTGTGATTGGATGGATGGATGGATGGATGGATGGATGGATGGATGGATGGATGGATGGATGGATGGATGGATGGATGGATGGATGGATGGATGGATGGATGGATGGATGGATGGATGGATGGATGGATGGATGGATGGATGGATGGATGGATGGATGGATGGATGGATGGATGGATGGATGGATGGATGGATGGATGGATGGCGGGCGGACGGAATCATAAATGTCTAAATTTCAGACATTCATTTTTAGACTCCAAAAATATTCTGGAAAATGATGATGAAGAAGCAGAAGAAGAAGAGGAAACCTGCACTAAACTAAGACCGCAGTAACTAAAGCCCAATTTAGTGAGGGAACACTACTATACTTGCAATCATTTCCATTCATTCCAGTTCATTCCGGTAAAGTGCCATTTGAAAATTCCCAGAAATTTTGCAACCGTACATGACGAAGTTTTTGCGTCACGAGCAAAGTGACTAACCTGGAATGACTCTGAATCATGCATCGATTTCAACACCTTCACCATCCGCTATGTTATATGTTTCCTGAACTGAGCCGACGTGACCTCAGAGACTCCTGAGCAAAACGGGTTCAAAGTGGACCTCGGGAGTGTGAGCGTGATTGCGTGTGAGCATCTTTGATGAGCCCCATGATTGCACCGGTTTACATTTCATTCAACGGAAAGTGGCTCGCCCCCATTTGGGTTCAATCAACTTGAAACTCACGCGGTCTTCAAAAGTAGAGAGACAGTGAACTATGTTGCAAAACAGGCCAGGTCCACTCTCGGATTAACTGGCTTTAGATTTGGCTTTATTGAGAGACCTGCTGGAGACAGCGGCGGCACCGGAAAGCTATTGTTGCCGCCGCTTACCTTTTTAGCAAAAGCGTGGCGTCGTGCCACCGTGATGGAAAACATGAGTGAACAAAAGCGAGGGGGCCGAGCAGGAATGTCGCAGATTCGCGGGAAGAGAAGGAGAAAACGGGGAAAGAAAGGCAAGTTGGGGGTGCAGGGCGGGTAGGGTGGGGGGGGCGGGGGGGTGAGGCTGTCCAAACAGAACCAGATGCAGGAGTGTGGAGGCCCGTTTGATCTCGGTCCTCATCGTCTGATTGATGTTGCACATTTCATTTTCTTGTCAGAGCCTTGACATAATGTTTCACTAAACACTTGGGCCCTGCTTTTGTCTTTGTTTTATTTCCACAGTGGTCATAATTAACCCTTTCTGTGGCTGAGAATAGATCACAGGTATATTGATATATATCAGTGTATATATAGGCTTCCACATGCACACAGGGGGGGCTTAGGTATCAAAGAAGACCGAGATATGCATTGTCTGTCGGGCTCTCTCCGCCATATGGTTTGCTCTGAAATGAAATACGGCCACGGTGAAGCGTTTGAAGAGCTCCGGGGAAATAAAAAAGAAAAAAACGGTTTTCTTTAAGTTCATAATGCCGTCAATTCAATTACCATCATATGGAGAAAGGTCGGAGAGCTGCGGAGAGAAGGTGTACAAGACTGTGACCAATCCTAAGTGATGTGTTTGGAAACCCACGCAGTCTCAACCAAAAGGAACCGATACTAAAATTCCCCCCTCGACTTCACGCTGGGAGTCTTCGCCCTCTCGGCTGCTGTTATTGATGTTTGCGCACACGCGCGCCCTCCTTTCCCCCCTCTCAGCCACACACCCATCCTTCCATGGCTCCATCCCTCCTGAGGAGCCGATAGTGGCACAAAGGCGCACATCTGGGACCCATTTCCCCCCTGGAGAAGCCCTTCCTGTGGGGTATCCACTTAGAGTGGCTGGGGAGGAGGATGGCGGCTGGGGGGAGGCTGAGGGTGCAGTGGAGGTGGGGGAGGTTGGGAGGGTGAAAACTAATAATGAGGACGGGAGGTGTGGATGATAAGCAGGTTGAGTCAACGCTATTTGGCTGAAGACAAAACGGTCCAGCCTTCATCAAATTAATTGCATTTTCGGTGCCTTGTCTACAACACTCTCGACTCTTTTCATGTTACAGTCCAAATTATATTTTATAATTAGATATATATTATTAATTTATGTTTTAATCTAAGTGTTAAAATTAATTAACAAATGTAATTTTCCATAGTCACAAGTAGGAAGTACCAGGTACTAGTACCAGCTCAAAGTGTGCTCAGCTGATACTATAAAGGTGACCATGGTAAAGCAAATTTTCCGCCACAATATCGTTTGAGCACACATGGCCAGAAACGAGGAAAAAAAAAAAATTCTTAACTTGCCCTGTTGCTGTGTCTTCACTCAGTCCACAACGTCCACTTTGCTCCATCTGCATCATGCATTTAATATTCTCTCGAATAAACGTTCACTCCTCCTGCATAGAAAAAGTGGCATTAGTCATGACTATTTAAATGGATGAAACCTCACTGGCCGTTTCAGGTCATTTCCAATCTTGCATATTCCAACAGTGACATTTGTGTGGAAAAAAAAAAAGCAGCAAAACTCCATCTGTTGAGAATCATGCGATAAGATCACACGCTCCAAAGCAGCCACCAAGTGGACCCTGAGGTGAGATTGTTTTCACAAATGTTTGTAGACAGTATTTTCATGTATGGAGTGGCAGTATCTTTTCAAAAACAGCCAGCTCCCCTGCTGCGTGCCTGCCGTTATTATTCTTGTATAGCTGCGTCTTATCTTCTTGCATTAGGCTATAATTTATCATAATATTTAGCGCACGGGCTTCCTTCAAATATCCCAGCTTTCATGTGTAATTTAGCTAATATCCTGCCCCGGCTCTGATTACACTGTTTAAGTTCAGGGGTCCGTCCCGCTGGAGCTCACAGCTGAGATAGGACTACGGCACGCTGCGTCGGATCCATGACTCACTTTTAGACATTTTTAGATTGCATGATATTGACAGGTGGAACTTTAGTAGGAGACCTTCTCTGCCTCTTCTAAAGGCATGCAGTTCCAAATTCCAACTTGACTGTAAAGAACAATCGCATTTCTAATCTAAAACCGCTAAAGACCTCAGGGCCAATTTGATGAGGATGGAAAGTGATTCTGCTTGCGTGGCTGTCAAAGAGAGCGTGACCAGGAGAGAGGTTGCGTGGACATGCTGCATCATGTCCACATGGGTAAACACGAGGTCAGATGGTCTTTGTGTGCATGTGCTAATGTGAAACACATACGTGGACCAAGTGTTGATAGGAACCTTCAAGTGACCCAATTTCTTGGGAAAAAAAAAAAAAAAGAGGACACAGTGGGTTGAAAGAGATAAATGAACATCTGAATTTCTATTGACGGCTTAGGCGAGGGTGCAAAACATGAGATAAAAAAGAACATTTTTGCATATTCATCAGGCATGAAGCAACACTATTTATAGCAAGGCAGCACATGAAAGTCATTTTCACCGCTGAGTCAGCAGCTGAAATTCATTGCAGTCCCTTCGATTTGTGTGCAAAATTTTGCAGTGAGTCAGCAGACCCAGTGACCATATGGCCTCTGTGGGCTTTACCAGCTCTCCAGATTGCTGCTCAAGGGAAATCATAGAAAAATTGTCACGTTATGTAACACGTGTCATGAAAGTTCTTCACGCCTGATGAAAAACAAGACAAAAAGAAAAATGCCTGTTTTTAATGAACCAGCGAGGGTGTCACGAGATGGGAAAAATTCAAATTTCACTGAATTTGTCTGAGAATACATTCATAGTGTACAAAAAGTCACACACACAAAAAGACACGAACCCACTGGAAGTGCAAAACGAATTCTTGCATTTCTTTGCACAATATTCTGATGAATAACATGAAGACAAACTCAGTTTCTTTCCAATCTGGTGAGATTTCTTTTTTTTTTTTCTTTTCCAAAAAGTGTGACCTCAGGGGTGTTCAAGTTATAAGATTCCGCTGTACTGAGGTCCTTGGTGACCTCATCGCTCACAGCCACAAAAACATGATCTCCAGGCTCCAAATGTTCCCATGTTTTGATTGATGCCACGATTCACATCAAGCCAATTCTGAAGCCTCAAAGGGAAAAGATCTTACAGATGATTCTTTTTTTTTTTTTTTTTTTAAACCTTTTTTTGGAAAAGAAAATTATGTGATCTATCTCACTATCTTGCTGCTAGGCCTGAAAGGCCTTTGTTGGGAACCCCAGACCCCAACAACACATGAGCAATATCTATAATCTCACACTTCAAATAAGAATTAAGGGACGCAGCGTCCGCTTGGGATGTGACGCTGTCACGCATCCACCTCGGCTCGGACTTACGGCGTCTTGTGTGCGAGCTGCAGAGGAATGCGGCGTTTCTACAACAGAGCCATTGCATTACGAACGTCAACAAAGCTCGGCGGCCCCGCTTCAAAGGACTTGGCCTTCACATTGAATCAATCCCTTCTTCCATTAGATTAGGTGATCTTACCAAAGTTACATAGCGCTAACATTTCTTCATGGCTTTTCCAATCCCTAGCTCTGGTTCTGGTTCCCCCTGTGAAGCCACATCAAACACACCCTGTCATGGCAGATCCCTTTGTGCTCGCTGCAAACGGCAAATATGTGTCTCCCTAAAATGTTTCAGATGCAAGCTCGCCGTGGTCCCGAAGGAAGAGCGTGCAGGGGCGGCAGAGACCACGACAAAGAGGGTTGAGATATTTGATTTCGAAATTACAACAACAAAACACTCAAGTACAGATACCAGTGAATTATAGTTAGGTGCAGTAAACAAAGTGTTTGATTTCCCATCACGTATCGCAAAGAGCTTTGAACATTCCGATTCCGTTTGGATCTCTCACTATGGATATTCCTTAAATATATGCCCGACTCAATCTGCGGAAGTTCCTCGGAAATCATTCCGGGACCACTGTCTTAAAATGCCAAAGCAGCTTCTTGATGTCAAGAAGCCCATCTGGTTCTCTAACAGTTCAAGATGTGAGCTTTTTATTTCTCTCTGTCTCCTTCCTTTTTTTTTTTTCTTTCTTTACCAACACAATAATCATCATATAAGTGAACCTGTCATAATTTCCATCAGCTGCTCTAAATATGATGATTGGAGTTTACATGTCCTGTTGCTTTTTATAACAGTTCTGTTTTTTTAGAATTGCAATGCAGGCTGGTCCACAGATGCTCATAATATATTTGTTTAAAATCAAACACTGAATTTAATTGCATGCAATCAATATAGTTTGGTCCTCAGAGGACCCCTACTGTGTATTATATGGACCATTCTGCCGTCTCTGTTGTTAAAAAGCCGTAGCTTTTGAGCTTTTCATTGTACGGGATATTTAAGATATTTGAAAGGCTAAACTATAAACACCCAGTCTCACCGCACTCTGCCAGACTGCATTTAATACTTCGAGACTACTTCCTTCCCTGATTTGTGTAGAAAGGGGTCCCATAATTGAATAAAATGAGTCCCCTCCCCTCTTTACATACCATGTATACACACACACGCGCTCGCGCACACACGCACACACTTTACAGGCTAGTATGTAAAGTTAATAGGGCGCATTTGGTTTTCAAACCCCCATTCCGCTCAGTGGAAACTGAGACGAGTAGTTTTTCAGTTTCCTAATGTTGAAGTTTATAACACTCAGCTAAAAATGTTGCCATGGTGATATGACCACCACATTGCAATTACCAAGATGCAAGCAGACTGTGGGAGCTGACAAACAAGCTAGTTGAATGCAATTAGGACAAAAACAGTGGACTAAAGAGTGTTGCAAGAACGGGAAAGAGTCACACGGTGAAGGTATATTTTTCACACATTTAAAATTTGCTCCGACCAAATCAAACTGCAGCAAGCGGATGTCGGCTAACTTTTGATGGACAAAATCAAAATATGGACTGTGTAATTGGCGGACTTCAAAGCTCAGGTTATTGGCCAGCATTTATTGTCGCTTTGGTGTCTCTGAAGGGTGTTTTTCTTCAGAAATATTTCTCAGGCCGCTGGCTGAGCCTTTTCATTGGTGCAAATCTTGCTGCTAATACCCAACAGTGACTTTTGCTTATGGCTAATTCCTCTAACCCCAAGTTTTATTCTTTTGACACAGCAATCAAATATTGTTCAGGAACAGAAACTGTCAAATAATCCCTCTGAGTAAAAAAGGGAAGTGTGTGTGTTTCACATTTCTCAGAGGTATTTTTAAGCACTTTATTAATGCTACTCTTCTACAAAAATATTCACTTGAATACACAAAATACCTTCTCACATAGTGAAAAGACAGCACATATAATGTCACTGATCAGTAATCATATCAAATGTTATATTAGATTGAATATATGGAATCAATAATTAAAAAAACATGCACAGCTTTTATATTGTACATAAAACAGCAGTCCAATTTCATTACCTTATTCCAAGGTCAAGTCACTTAATAAAACAAAATTTAGAAGAGAAAACATGAAAAATGACCTGTCAAACCTCACTTATGTGATTGTGAAACATTATATGTACTTGTACGGTATAAAGCGGATTGTTGGATTTGTACGGCCCTCTACTGGCGATCACGTGACACTGCATTTACAGATGGCACAAGTGTGTGTGTATGTGCGAGTGTGTCATCGTGTGCTTACTGACCACCAAAGGAAAGAGGTAACTGGGGTGAAAGTTCATCCAAACACTGAGTATTACCTTTAAAAAGTCATCCATCACATAGTCTCCTCTGGCATAGGACGATGGAAGTTTCTTCCTTTAGTTACTGTGTGACATTATTAACAACTTTCAGAAGTCACTGAGGATACTGATGTCGGCAAATTCTTTACGATAGCGGTGGGCTGACAGAGCGAGAAGGAAGGCCCACTTGAGGCTCATGAAGCTCCAAACACAAGACAGGTAAAGACTACGAGGGTCAGTTAGGGCTGCAGGAGAGAGAGAAACATTACAATGTTACCTATATTAGTAATGTAACAAAATCATCCATTCATCCACGCCAACCTCACTCCTACATAACGAATGAGTACTCACGCTCCTTGTAGTGTATGGCAATTGACAGGAAGGTGATGAAAGCAACAACCGCAAGCACAGAGAAGAATACACCAATGAAAAAGAACAATTTGAGCCCCTTTAGCCAGGTCCGCCAGTGGTCTTGCAGGTACATGATGTGGGTGATTAGGGTCCACAGTGCCAGCACACCTGAAAGGCAGAAGAAAAAAACCCATCCCTGTTTAGGGCAATCGTTACACATACACAAATAGAAAATGAAAACACACGCAAGGAGCATGAAACAATGTTAATGATGAACTAAATGTGTGAATAAATCATTATGGTGCTTGATGCGTTGCCGCCACCCTGCGGTACCTATACGCAATTACAACAACCAATCCCGATCGGTGGCAGTGTTTAGTCACTACTGCTGTCAGTAGTCACTATTTTGAGAAATAGTCACAAGTGGGGTCGGAAAACGTGTTACGTACAAGATCTACGATTGCAGAAAAGACTGTTGCTTAACTGCTCATGTGCAATAACTGCAAGAGTTGGAGATTTTTTGCCCCTTGCGCTCACACCATGACTTGGCAAGTTTCCAAAGGGACGCTTCAGTTCCCGTCTTGAGTCACATGCAGTGGGGCTTCGCCAAATCTACACAAGTGGATCGTAGCCTACCACATCTAAAAACGTCTCATTGATTCACTTGCACAATCTAAATCACTGTAAAATGGTTGCGTCCACTGGGAACCGCTTCAGCCAGATTTAAAAAACATGACGTCAATGATACAATAAGATAGTCTTAGAATATGAAAATGTAATTTCAGCTCGCGATTAAAATGTTAGGAAACAATCTGGCTCGGGCCAAACTTACAGTTTTGGGAGCAGTAAAAACCAATGTGGGAATGTTTTAATAATCATGTATTTTATAAGTCGGTGTGCAGGATGGCTCATTTTTTTTCTTGATCAAAAAACCAAGGAAGAAGTCAGTTTGTTGACTTGAGACGTGCATGTTTCTCGTTGCAAATGTTGACGGCTCCACTTTACCTGACAGTCCTCCCATTGCTGCTGTCCACGGCTGATGGTACACGACGTTCCAGACCAGAAAAGCAGACGTCCCCACCAGCAAACCGACCGTAGCATAGCCAATACTCACGTACGTTTTGTTTATAGCCATTGTACCAGAAAAAACAAGCGTTAAAATGAGATTTTAAAAAGAGAAGCTCACGAGTTGAAAAGTGTGAGCTGCTTCAAAACAAACACCGTTTGGTGAGCGCATAGGCGCAAAAAGAGAAACGTGGCGCAGTTGCTGTCATGCACAAAAGTCCTTCTCCAAAGCACAGCGTTTTACAATCGAATGTTTACCTTGTGGCCAGTCTCAAATAGAAGGCGTCCGCTTTACGTCATCTGACTGACTGGGCAAATCAATTCTGTTGTGCGAGCGCAGCGACCTCTTTGGGCGCAGAAGGAAATCTCGACTTCTGCATATTTATGACACTTATCAAGGTGACAGTTATCGAACCTTATTTAGCATCGTAGCAATTTCTTCTTTTTGTGCAATGCTATTGAATTATTATTTTCTAAATTAATTAAATATCATCTATTTGACACAATAAACTAGCCCACGATTGAGAAGGCACCACCCTTTAATGCATTTGCAATACAAACTGAATCGAAATACTTGTTAAGAACAATGTAATTAATATATTTTTATATAATATATCCCTCTGAGTATTGTAGAACACATGCATAGGGGAGTGGGGGATTTTTTTTCAGGGTAGGATTCATGGAGAAAAAAAGAACAAACAACCACAATGTATTGTTGCCAAAACCGTCTTCCAGTAACACGAACAAATTGCAGGGCATGTCAGAACTTCAGCCCTTACTTTGAAAAATGTGGCAAATACTGATAGAAATAATACTCCTCCACCTTTGCTTTCATTTTCTCAATGAAGTCGCTGTCTCGGAAGATTCTCTGGACCAGTGCGTCCTCCTTGGCGAACACCAGCAGGTCACACCATGACATCCCCGTCACCATCATCTGTGCCTGGATGAGCACGTAGTGCTCATCTGTGTTTTCCAGGCAAACTTCTTCATTCTCAAATCTCAAGAACTTGCAGTCTGCAAAACTCCGGAGGGTGGAACAGCTGACATATACCAGTCCAAAACAGGGATCCTGCTTTGGGTCGTACACCAAGCCATGAGGCCGGGCCCCAAGCCATGGAGAATCCAAGTCAAAAACCAAATCGCAGGGCCTCCAGTTGACACACACGTTGCGACAATACAAACGAAGCGCTTGACTCTTCACTTCCTCCTCTTGCTGAGATGATATGGAGGTTTTTTTGCCCATGGTAAAGATGAGGGGCTGTGGCTGACACGGTCCCGGTTGAACTTTGCAGCTCGCTTCAGGGCGGTGGCTCTTCTTCATCTTCTGCATCCGCTTTCTGGGCTCTTTCTTTTTTTGTGCGGTCTGCTCCAGATTGCCAGGTGAGGTGTGATGTGGCAGGGGAAGCTGCGGCCACTCGCAAACATTATCGTGATACGTAAAATCTTCTTTTAAGGACATGGGGTGATCTTGAGGAACATGATCGAAAGTGGTGACCATATCTTCTATTTTGGCAATCGGGGGGTTCTCTTCAGGACAATCCTTGGAGCGTTGGTTGAGTTTGGCCAAAAAAGTATGAGGAGGTGGTGAAGTAACATTTGTAGACTTGTCGGGCCTTATCCTGGAATAAACTATGCAACATCAAGCATGTAATGAAAATCTGATAATGTGCTTTTGAATCATTCTTACCTTGGGAATTCTAGGATGGTCTTCTGCACACAACATTCAGGTATCTTGTTTTGGGGGGAAGGAGATAAGAGATAAGATTTGATGCCTAAACTGCAAAATGCTTCAATAAATGTGTGAATAAATCATTTTTTTATGTCTGAATATTTGTAATATAACTAACAGTAGACCCTTGAAAGTTTTGGGCAATCAAACAGAAATACACAGAGGAGCAACTTTAATCAACATGAAATATTTAATGACTGCTCAACGTTTTTTCAGTCATAATTTAGTACAGTATATGTGGTTCTTAAATGGTGTTTAATTGAGATTGTCTATTTTGAATTTCTGAATTGTAACTAGAACATTTGTCATACGTGACAAGCATTTTTTTTTTTTTTTTTTTTTTAAACAGTGAGCATTGTAAGGTGCAATGATGTTATGCAGGTGCATAAAAAGTCCCGATACTCCGACAGTCCCTGTTGTTGCACGTTGGTCCTCAGTAGTTTGATTTTGGAGTCCCTACTGGCAACGTCTGTTAAAGGTCTTCTTCGCTCTTCTTTGGTGTCTTGACGAAAAAAAAAATCGTGTTATGAAAGAAAATGCTGGATGTCAATGTTTTGAAATCCATCCTCAAATCTCTTGATATCTCCCTTTCCAGCTCTTGCAGCCTCCCTCGGTCTTAGCACTCCATGGATTCCGCTTCTCTCCCTGAAATTAACAAACCAGCCCTTGCTGGCCTTGAACTCCTCCGCACTGCCCCCAGGGTTGTCTCGGGTGAGGGCATTGTGCAGTTCCCTTGCCTTGTCACAAATGAGGGTCTCTGACACAGTGTCGCCCCTCAACTGTTTATGAGTGATCCACTCGAGCAGAACTTTTTCCACCTCTTCCATTTTATCAGTTCTTCTGCTGCTCAGCGTTTTGACCCCTTTGGCCACATCGGCAGCTTTGATGGCTTCTTTTCGCTTCAATATGGTCGATACCGTCGACTTGGCCATTTTGTACTGAAGAGCCAAGTCAGAGACGCGTGTACCTCTCTCCCACTTGGCGATAAGTTCCTTTTTCAGTGCTATAGTGGTCATCACCGTTTTCCTCTTTGGCTTGTCATCCTGGGTACCCTTCTGTGGTGACGTGGGATAGGTATCACACATGAAAAGATCATGATAATGAAAAAAACAAAACAAAAAAAAACACTTTAGTATTTATCCTTAAAAGTTCAACTTTCATACTGTATACAGTGTTTATTTTATCCGCCCCGCAAACTGGACTTCCAAAAGGGTCCACTGTGGTTTTTATTCAAGCCCTTCAGAAAATGTATTTAACATGCAACTAGGCACGGGCCAATTATTGGCCTGATGGTTTGCTGTGGTTTTAAAAGTCCAGGATACCATTATCGCTAATAGGAGGGAGGGAGCAAGATGAACAACACACTGCAGACACGGATGCCTTTTTGCTCTGTGCATTGACCTAATTAAAATAAAAATGGTGCCAGCGGGTACTATTTAGCCCACAGTGGCCCATAGGTTTTTAAAAAAAGGGTCAGTTTAAAGCTGTAACTTGAATACGGTAATACCATTTGTTTTTGCTCACAGTTACGTCAGAATCGAAATCCAGCCCATGCCTACACACGACATAATATTAAAAACAATTCTAAAATATAAATAAGGAAAAGTGGAAATTTTCTTTATAGCATAATACAGAAAATCAAATTAAAATCAAGATGTGAGTGGAAACAAATTTACAAGTGAAGCAAGGTTTTTCAAAATTACTGACTTTTATTTCTTTGAACTTGAAATGTAACCCATTCAGGTGCACAACAACACAAGCTAAACACAGAGTAAACATATAAGTTAAGACAACACATCAGTCCCATTGAACACATGGCCTTTAGCCACTAGCCTATACAATACACGAGGGGCAGAGCTGCACTGTGTGTGTGTTGCAGATATACTTTTTACACTTGATGCATGTATATCGTGTTTTCCTGTCCATCTTGGGTCCACACACTTCGCACCGCTTCTTCTTGTTGCTTGTGTTCACAATCTAGAATAATGAAAAGATCAGGAATCTTACTAACACCTCTCTCGCTCGTTCGCTCTCTCACAAGACATGAGTGTCAGACGTACTGCAACAGCATCACACACTTACTTCAGGCTCTGCAGATTGTGGTTCTGTCGGTTGGGTGGACAGGGCACCAGCCTGAATCCTCCTTCTTCTCTCAATTTGTGGTCACACCAATGCCTTTCCCAGATCCTTAAGAATGAGTCATCTTTTCTGGAGCTTCACTCGTTTCCACTCAGTGCCATCCAAATGACAAAGGCATTGTACGCTGAGATGTCCAACATGCAAAAAATATCACCAGTGGCCAACGTAGAGTCCTCCGTTTGCAGCTGTAGGCCGTCACCAGCTTGCCCATGTTGTCTACCCCTCCTTATGTGGCATTATAATCCATGATGATCTCTGGTTTGTGATGTTCCTGGTCACAAATTCTTCCATCCCCGTGCAGTGTACTCATGAATACCACATTCTTGCCTTTCTTCGGCACATAGGATACCAGGGATGTGTCAGCCGTGTATGCAAACTTGGAAGACTTGACAGGCCTGTTCTTCAAAGTCAGCAGTTGAGGTGGGAGCTTTGACCTGTTTTTCCTTATTGTTCCCACCATGGTCAGCTTCCTCTTCAGAAGCTCCAGGCCCAGTTTGTGCGAGGTAAAAAAATTGTCGCATGTTATGTTGTGTCCACTGAGTCCCTGAGACACGTTGAGGACAACTCTTATTTCTTGGTTTTTCTCCTCCATCAGGTGTGAAATGATGTTAAAAATTTCCAGAGACATTGTTGCACGTAAAATTTCTCTGCCAGTTCCTGCGTCTCACAGGGATTCTGCGGATTCCCCCTTTGGACCTGAAAACTCCAAATGTGATCCTCAAATTCTGAATCCTCTCCCTCTACATCATCACCAAAAACTTCTCTCTTCCAAAATCAATTCCAGGGCCTTCTGCACAGAGTACCTTTTCGCCATCTTGATCGTTTGTGATAAGAAACCACACTGGCAAAGCTGTAATTATAGTGTATAAAATTATTATTGTTAAAAATCCATGACACTCAAGAGTACTCTGGAGGTGTGAGTAAATCAAGTGAGACAATGTTTGAGATTTATTGTATCATTTATTAACTTGACATTAACAATCAACCACTTTATGTTAGGATATGCAGAAAAACACATTGTTCACAAAGTTTGACAGTATGTGCCCCACAGATGTACTTTTGGCAGTTTCTGCATGTGGTTTGTGTCTTTGTGTCCTTGAGTGCAACACACACCTCGCAGCGCTTTCTCTTTCCACTGGATGCCACCTAGAATAAAAAAATAAAATATCAGGATGGTTCAGGATTTATTTGGTTTATTTCTGACCCCCCCAACACACACACACGCACACACCACACACAACTGCAACAGGAAACTTACCTGAGAAATTTGAGGCTGTGAGAAAAGTTTTCTTTGAAGCGTCTTTTGGTTCCCATCTGAGTTAATTCCCATCCAGATTGTAGATGCTTTATAAGGCCTGACATCCAGCAAAAGAGAAAATATGGCAAGTGGCCACTGAAATGCTCTTCGTTGTCGCAGGCCAGCACCCTGTCTTCCTCCAGCGGTGACAGTCACATAAGACCTCTGGGTTACAGTTCCTTGTTCCATCGCTGAGTAGCAAGCTCGTAAATACATTTTTAAAACTTTTTGGTTTGTAATAAACCAGAACAGTGTAATGGAGGGATATCCTCTCACACTTAGAACTTCAGATAGCTCCTGTTCTGGGTTGTACAAAATTTGCCTCAGAGAAGACATTGAATCTCTTGGGGGAGTTTTTGCCTCTAAAAATCACCCTTCCCGTCTCAGCATTCCACAGACTTGCAGTTAGCGACACTAACAAGGATGATGGTGCCAAATTAGGTATGCAAGATACGTGATGTTCTTCTCTTTCCACTCGTAGAACCATTTGTTTGGTTGATATTTGTTGAACTTGATAGCTTGAACAACAGGTTGAACTTGATAGCTTGAAGATCAAGGCGAATTATTTGCATTATGTCAAGAAGTGAGTGGAGTGAAGATGAGATCGTCCCCGTGCCTGGCTCTTGGGTTACTCCAGCCGTCGCCTGTGGTGCTCCTCCTTGCCGTGTATAGTCCAAGTGAATCTTCAAAATTTTGTTTCAGAATTCCATACTCCGAATCGATTTCTAAATGATGCCCATATTCCCAGACACCTTTCTCTTTCACAAGACCTGACTCTCCATTTATATGTAAACTGTCATAACGTGTCGTATTGAGGGTGGAAGATCTTTTACCTTCTTCCATTCAAATGTAGGTGCAAGGCATATCACTCAAATGGTATGCAATATCAAAGTAAACAAGTAGTTGGCAGTTGATTTTTTTAGCGGCAAAAAAGACAAAAAAAACCCAATTCTTCATACCCCAGTTCAAATGCTCATTTGAGATCTAAAACAAGGGGAAAATAAAATAATAAACAACTCTATGCACACCGCGTCTAACTGGGAAGTCGTTTTGCAGTTGCACACTCCCCCTCCAAACACGAGGGAGGTAGAGAAATGTGCAAACTAAAAAATGTTGTTTTCATTTTCGCAAACATTTTTAAAAGGACATTTTAGAGCTATAATTCGAACACGTTGATGCCTCATTCTTTTTGCTCATGGTTATCATACCGCCAGAATCTAGTATAGGCCCATGCCTACTTTTACCAGTTTTGGTTTTACAAATTTGAAAACCAAACAACAGTAACATTACCATTTTCAATCCTCTTCCAAACAAATAGCGAAACATTACCTTTTTGAGGGGTATCTTAGGATGCTCCTGATGTAGCAGGTCTTGTTTTGTGTTTTCCCCACTCGTGCTTGGCTGAGTGAATTCCTTGGCTGTGTAGAAGTCAAAAATTTGAAGTGCAGGCGTCGTGTCTTGCTCTTTGGGTTCACTTTTCGGACAATCCATTGCGGCGCCAACGTCCATTCCACTCTCTTGTTTTAATGCCAAACTTCTATGGTATTCTATATGCTGCTCATGTGGTCCATTTGCCAATGGCTCTGACACATTGGTTTGCTTGTGTGCAAGTATACCAGCTATTTCAAATGCACATGGCTCTGACAGTCTTGTTTGTTGCATAGCAGCCATTGCCTCAGATTGTCCCACTGCAGATGACACTAATACTTCCGTTTGTTCCTCTTTAGTTGTATTAGCAAGTGGATGCAAAACATCTGTTGGTTTGTCTTCTGTCACATCAGCCCATACCTGGGTATGCTCTATTTTGAATCTTTTGGAAATTGGCTCTGCTACTGTCTCCTCAGGTGGTTGCTCTCTCACAGCCAATCTGTTGTGATCTTTGGGGGGGGAAAGAAGACAAACGTTCTACTTTAGTTTTGGTATAACAGGTGCAAAAAAAAAAAAGTATTTCCTAGTCTGTTAGCAAGAGTAGAAAATGGTTCTGGGGGGCTCACAATTCTTCAATACAAACAACTTTTGAGGCTCAGAAGGAAAAGTAGCTTGAGAGCTACTTGAAGCGACTTTCTATGTAGGCTACACGATTAATATTATTCGTTCCCATTTTTCAAAACGCTGTATGTGAATGTTTTAAGTGAAGTTACTAACCTTTTACGGCTATATTCCACCGAGGGTTCGTCTCTTTGTTCAGTAAGGACCGCAGACAGTCGATCTCCTCTTGGTATCCTTTCACAATGAGCGCCACTTCTTGGGATATCTCCATGGCGAAGCTGGTAAAGCGTTCAGTTAAATGGATCTGAAACGCTTGCATTTGGCTAACGGTCGACATGTCGGAACAATGCAACGCAACAGCAGCTGTTTATCTTTGGGGTACGCGCGGGACTCGAATGATGACGATACGAGACAAAAGAGAACCCGGAAAAGAAACGACCCTCGTTTCCGGTCAGACTCTTATCTTTATCTCAATGTAAGCAGTGCCCACTTGAGCGCCCTGCCTACTCAAGAGGGCGTCCGTGAGTCACGCCGTTTAGGAGCCACCGAGGATTCACTGAAGCAGAAGAAGAGCGGGCAGTGGGCAGGCTCCTGTTGGTGACAGCCGCCAGGCGAAAAGAGCTACACCCCCTCCACATCTAACTGATAGGGAGAAGACATTACGGGACGTTTTCATGGGCATACAGCCTTCTGCTGACTGACGCTACGGTTTCCAACATTTAGCTGGCCCCGTTGCCAATCGAGCATTCACTCTTGGAGTTTTTTAGTAAACGTACGTTACGTTAGCTTCGGCGTTCAAACAGTGGCACCGAAGCTTGTACACAACCGCGTCGCCTGTCAAGATAGTATTAACACTCGGAGAAGATGGGTGACATCAAGCCGTCGACATCTCCTGCTTTCCAGTCGGAGGTAAGTGACTGTCGATCGTAGTAACTCATCGATGTGCTGTCAAGTTGTTTTGCTTCACTGCTAACGACGCAAGAGAATGTCAACTTGCTGACCGCTTGTCATCGCACTGTTAGCCTGCAAATTCACTGACATCATGTTAGAACATGAATGTGATCAACTTGCTCACGGTGATTTCGCATTTGCACTCACCGTCCGTCGACTTGATCACTTTTAAGTGTGTCTTTGTTAACCTGCAAGAAAGAATCCATCGGTTTGCACCACTTTGGATACATTGTTTATGTTCAATCATTTCGAAAACATTCCATCATCATCATCATCATCATTGCTAACATGCTAACGTGTGCTAGCTAAGCATAATGGTAGCCAAAGTCCGTTCGAAAAAAAGATCGCCTCTTATTTCGAGAACCAATGTGTGCTATTTGTGTTAAAGAAAAATAAACAACGAACATTGCTTTGTTATTGTTGAGGCTTCACTGTTACTTGCTAGCCGTGGCTAGCCTTACAGCTCTTTTGACTGCTGACTGTCCATTGCGAGCCCACATTTGTTGTCGATGAGAGTTAACGTTGAGTCGTGGGGGGTTGGGAGGACTGCTCTCAAGATACTTAAGACAAATTCGCTCTATTTGCCCTTACGCAGCATTTCTTTTCAAATAAAGCACATTGTCGCTATGTTATTCTTTTTGGATGACTGTTGCTAATTCTTGCAACAATGACACACATTACACACCCACTAGGAACATTATGAGACGATGTTTATCTATCTTAATCAGTGCTTGACTTAAAGCCCCCCTTATTTTTCCACTAAGATTAAAAAAATTGACTGTCGATTTCTATTATGACAGAATACATGTATAGGGGAACATTCAAACTTAATAGTAAAGAGACCTCCTCACTGTTTATAACCTTCTCACCGCCAGTGCTACTCATGTTTCTGTGTTCTAGAGCTTCAGTCCACCATACCGGAAGAGGAAAAGGACAGTGGAAGATTTCAACCAGTTTTGCACATTTGTCTTGGCCTATGCTGGTTACATCCCTTACCCACAAGAGGTAAGTCAGGCTCGTGCTGATATTTTTGATAGTATCTTTAAGAATCAAATTTGGACAAACAATAAGAAGTGGAAGGCCATGTCAGGAACAGGAGAGCCTAATTCTCCTAATTTTTTATTGTTTACTAGCAAGGTTCCTTCTGAGTGAAAAAACAAAGCCCCAAAGACACTTGAGTAAAGCTGAGTGGAGCAAATGCCAGCCAGACCTAAACTTGTTTTTACTATTTACAGAACTCTTCACTGCGCAGTACTTCCAGCCCTCCCAATAGCACCGGAAGCACAGTTGATAGCGATGGCTGGACTCCGGGGCCATCGCCATCTTGTCCCCAGTACCCCTTCATGGTCCCCCTGGACAGGAGCAGAAGCCATCCACAGATGGGGGCCACGCTGTCCAGTCACATCAAGAAAGATGTGAGTTGAGCTCAGACAAGGGTGTGGAAGTTTGCAACAGATTTTGCTCTCAGGGTTTGATTCTATTCACATACTTCCACGTCTATCTTTATTTGCGCAGCACACATTCACCAGCTTGCATCCAGAGGATCGTAGGAAAGCCGAGAAGCTGAAGAAGAAAAAGAGGAGAAAGGAGAGGGAGCTCCAGGCCGGCAAAGAACACGGGCAACCTAACTTGCCTCCTCCGTTGCCCTTGGGCGACTTGCCTATAAAAGAGGAGCCGGAAGATGACATCAGCATTCCGCTCCACCCTCAACGCGTCACCAGTCCGTCCCAGTGCAAAGAGGAGCAACAGGAAGAGCGCAGGCAGTGGGATGGACGAGACCTGGAAGAAGGGGTAGTCAAGGTCCAGAAAGTGGAAGGCCTTTCCGGAAGCAGAACGGTGTTCCGCCAGGGCAAGCAGGTGGTGTTCCGAGATGAAGATGGCTCGGGAGAGGATGAGGATATCATGGTGGACTCGGGTATGTGCTTCAATATGCTGGTAGGCTTCCGATTACTAATTACATTTCCTCTCCCCTGTGCCCTCAGACGACGACTCGTGGGACCTGGTGACGTGTTTCTGCATGAAGCCGTTCGCCGGCCGCGCCATGATCGAGTGCAACAAATGCCACACCTGGATCCACCTGTCGTGCGCCAAAATCCGCAAGAGCCACGTGCCCGAAACGTACGTGTGCCAGAGCTGCCGAGAAAATGACGGACCCGCAACCGCAGGAGCCGACGCCCGCCGCTCCCACCGCCCTCGCATCGGTCCGCGTAAACACCTGCTAGAATAACTTCCAAACGCCCTCCTGAAGATTTTCTAAGAACACTTGTGGACCTTTAGCAAGCTCTCCTATACCCCCACTTGGGGTTACCTTAGCTCTGCCGATGTGTACTTGTGCTTCCCTACAGACTCTCCGCGTAAGGCAATCACTGAATGATACACTACTCAGAAAAAGTTAGGGCTACCTGGACTTTTGTTGGAATTTCAGGATGTGCCTACAATTACTAGAACGTTGACAGGGGAACCAAATTCGACCTTGTGTGCAATTTTGAATGCAGTCTAACATCACCGATTTTGCCTTTCAGCTTCTCAGCGAACGACGAGTCCTGCGGAAAGTACCGAACCATGTGAACAGTTAGACGAGCATTCAAACGTTTTGACGTAAAATGAAGCTCACCTGTCAAAGTTATGGTACATTTTAGCGCCACCTGAAAATTTCATCCCTAATTTTTTGACTAGTGTCCGTAGATGACTAGCATAGCAGTCAAACGGCTACAGTTGAGACTGTAGCGACTTGCGAACACTGGAAGCTGCTATGTCGAGTCCCTCTACAAACTGCCACCCTCTCTGGTGCATGCTGGGATGTGTCGGAAAGAAACGTTTGCACTTTTTCTCACTTTAAAACAAACCTTTTGACCCTTTTGGCAAACAGGTATGTTCAGATGTGACTCGATTTGATTTCTTTCCCCAAGCGGCTTCTTGTTGGTATGAAACCCAAGTGGCCGTTTTGAAGGAGAAAACAAGTAAAGCCTGCTTCAGATGGTGCTATAGTATTAATCTGATAATTCAATAGACTAGAGCTAAAATCTAGACTCCATCTGCTTCTTCTGTCCGTTTTGTTATTTAAGTCCATTGTGGACACACAGAAGCCCAGAGAGGTGGTTATTCTTTCTTTCTCAAGCTGTCTTCCAATTTCGGTTGCTGTGTGTATCGAAGGTTAGGGCGATATAGTTCACTTCTTTCCCTCCTACACTTGACTTAATTTCCACTGGTCAAGGATTGTCGTTCATAAGTATTTTACCTTAACTATCAGTTCAGCTGTTTCATTTTTAAGCTTCCTGCGTCAAATATATTTATGGAAGGGAGTGAAGGCCGTTCCGTTCAGTGCTTCTGCAGGAAAATGTCATGGTTAGTTGACTGGAATAGGGTAGAGAGTCTCTCAAGAGTGTATGTGAGTGTGTTTGGGGGGGAGGGGGTGTGGAGGACAATGCATGTGCTGCTATGAACATATCTAATTTCTGGTCTTTTATTGTAAGATGCTCATCTGCAAATGAAATAAGCTCTGGTGTCATTTCATAAAACTTCACAGCAGTATTCACATACTTTCACCCTTTGCAGCTTTACTGGGAAATTGCTTTTTTTTTTTTCCAGGCACTTTTCTCTTTAAACTCGCTGCCATTCGGATGGACTGTCTAAGCATATGTGCCATGGACCTGTTTTGTGTCAGTTCAAGAAAAGCCATACTCCAGCGTAGAGTGACATGAAAGACTCTGAGACACCGTTTTTGTCCTAGGATGGGATTTTACAACACACAGTTGCAGACTTTGACCAGAGGATATTTGTGCGGTTGGCAGACTGATGCCTTCTGGTGCTGTGTTGCCAATAATCAGCCCAGTTGGGATGTTTCCTAAATGACAAGCACTGTTATGTCTTTGAGAGCCCTCTTTTTTTTGAAGATCACTTAGATGTATAAGTACTATTAACAGTGGTCCGTGTGATAAAAGTTGGTTTATTCTGATGGGTTGAGTTCGTCCTCTCTCCCCTTTGAGAATGTGTTATTGTGTACTGTGTGGTGAAAACTGTTTCTATGAAACTAATGTAAAGTATTGTAAATAAAGATTTACCATTTTATCCATGGTGTTGTTTGTATTAATCGTGCAACATAAGAGTATCGCATCTTAAACCCTAACTGATACTGATATATAATACCAGCAGTGGGACTAGGCCAAAATACACATGGATAAAATCATTTAAGGTTTTAAGCAAGACTTAAGTGGCTTAATTAATTTTGAGCAGCACACATTTAGCTCAAGGTCAAAGTGAAGCGACCTCACCTGTGTTTTTTCACGGGGTGGGTTATAGAGATGGAGGAAATGTCAATTGTCACATCTTGAGTTGCAAACCTTGAATGTTTGCCATTTTTAGATTTTTTTTTTTTACTCGCTCCCCAGAAATTAAAATGCTTTACTTCTGAATTGAATTTATTGTAGTAGTTACAGATGAGAGCAAACACTACAATTTATTTTGTACTACATAGGGACATTTTAGGAATGGCTTGGAATGTAACAGTTCGGGTGCTTTTCTTATGCTGACCTGAAAGTGACGCTGCAGCAGACATGAGCACAACACCTGCCAAAAGATCTCACTCGGTCACAACATTAAGTACACGCGCAATTCCAAAACAAAAATAATGTCTGTAATTTAATATGGTGATAATATGTGGCGTCGAACTGCTTGAAGAGGTTTTTTTTCTTCCCTTGGTTGAATAAGGTCTCCTAAATATAAGAAACAGGATCTGTACTTAATTGTAATTCTACAACTGTCTGAAAATGTTAGCACTAAATTACTTCCACTTAAAACCAGAATTATTTGCAGTATTCAATCATTTCAGTGCAAAAATATTAAGTATTTTCTTCTATTACAGTTTTGATTATAATTGCTATTATAATGCCTATAATCACAAATAATTGTTTGAAAGAATAACATTTGAGAGAACACCTCCAAACTCAAGGGGGCACATTATGTGGAGAAAGTGCAATTATTCAGAGACAAGTTAAATAAAATAAAAAAGGAAAATTATTAAGATATGACTCATATGCTCTCTGCTGATTCAGCATAATGAAAATGTTAAATAAAAGTAAACATTTGCATCAGAGCTTATGTGTTAGTAGCAGCCAAAATGGGAAAAAAACTATTGCTACTAACACAAGCATCGTAAGCACGCTGTCACTTCCGTTTCCCTAATATCCTATTTTTCACACATTTACACACAGTGACACCAAAGTGCGGAGCAGACATGAAGTAAAACATGTTGACGTGACCTTAACAAAAAGTAACCTTCAGTCCGAGTCATCCTATGACTTAATCCAGTTTGCATGGCGAGTATATTAGACGCTGTAATACATCATAAATGTTCCGAAGGACAAAGGGTGATGAATAAAGTCCACAATGGAGGTAGAGGCGCACTTCTCCTTGCGTGACTGCATACTTGACACGGTGATGAAACTTGACATCTGCCTGCAAAACTTTGACCAATCACCGCTGGCACCATCATGATGGGCCCTTCTGTTGAGTGCTACTCGGTCCTTCTTCGGTGGACAGATGATATTTGTGGCGCTCTGTCAAGTGTCAAGCAGACGTGCGCTGCAAACTCCCAGCGGATGCTTTAGCTCCACAGCTGGGAGTCGCTTTGTAGGGAAAAAAAAAAAGGAGTGGAGGGACTTGATAAAAGATTCACTATTACCACCACAGAGGAGGACCAAAGGCCGGACAAAAAAAGTCCAAAAAGTGCATTTGTTCCTTCATTGCCCTGTGGTGCTCTGTGGCTCCTAGGATTCACTTTCAATCCTGTGAGCTGGAGAAAAAAAAAAAAGAATTGTTTAACTATGAGAGCAAATCCACCAAGTGGCATATTCTCTCACTGTGATATGACTTGGATTGCTAAAGTCTGATAAAACGTCAGAGCAGTGTGACACAAAAGTGTTCTTATCACGTCAATTCACGAAGCCAGCCTTTCCCAACCTTCATTGAGCCAAGGCACATATTTGACATTTGAAAAATCCCACAGCGCCACCCAACAAAAACAGCGCATAATATATTATATCCGCTGAAATAAGGATGATGTCATCTCTACTTGCAATTTTTTCTTACGGCTAAATGCAGGCATGTTCAGATGAACACAAAATTATTATTCTGTTTTAGGAATAGCAACAGGTGGATGCACAGATTTAATTGTGTCTTCTGCCCCCTAGTGGAGGAGCACCTAATTGTTCTGCCTGGCCGGATGGCTGGCTAGATGAAGCCAAACGAAATGCTCGGAAGCTGCGGTCAACTCACATTGCTTGGGTATCCGCAACGGCTCGTTGTCTGCGGAGATGACCTGGTGCATGACTCCTCGGAACTGGTACAGCAATTTGAGGCCCTTCTCTTCTCCCACGCACGGATCGTAGAAGCCCGGCAAGCCCGCCTGCGCCGAGGGAAGCACTTCATTTGCATTGCATCGAAAAAGCAGAAAATCCAAATGCACACGCGCACCTTGGAAGTCTCCGTGAGGATGAGTTTGGAGTCCTTGACCAGGCATTGCAACGGCATGGTCACATCAATGACTTTGGCTTTCTCCTGCTTCTGACTGGTGTCGGACACAAACTTTCCATACCAGGCATTCAGGATGATCAGCCCTACAACAGTTCAAAGTGTCATTTGCTTTTGTGCCTCTGGATGTATTCATCTTGAAGAGCATCTGAAGGACAAATCCATTGAGCAAGTGTCTCCTCAAATAACCATGTGCAACCTCTACATAAACGTGACAGCAAATTAATTAGCACACTGAGGTCGGCGTTGTGATTTATGGCAAAGTGCTCCGACGCAGATTTACACATTTAACCTCTGTAGACGCTGCGGCATGCAGATTGGCTTCACAGCACGGGATGATGGAAGTTTTGAGTCCTGGAGCTACAGTGTACATCATGTGGCTGACAGCAGCCGTGACAAATGCGTCTGATTTACACCTTGGGAGTCCTATTAAGTTTGGAACCTGTCTACAAACTCAAAGTGGTCATTTTCACACGCTGCGTTTTACCCATCTTGGATTCTTCTGCCTCTATAATCCTCCTCACAGACTCCTGCATCAGCAGAACCTGAAAAAGGAGAAGGTGCAGAACTTTAGTCCCCAGCAGCGGTGATCAATGATTTCACGTGAAAAGTTGAACAAAACTCACAGCGGACTCAGCCTCCTGCTTCTTCTTGGCAATGTCTGTGGCTGAGCTCTTCCTCTGCAGCTCCAACTCTCTGAGAAGCACAGGAACATAATACTAAGTAGGACTGACCGTGGAGGCTCGATAGTGCCCCCCCTCCTCAACCCTGTCACAATATTGTCAGCAAATGAGGCAATAACAATGCCAAATAGAGATTGCGAAAAATGGAGCAACGTAAGTGGTAAGGCAGCCGATTAAAATGCAGAGACTGCTGTCACGGCTCCGTCAAGGAAAAGTGAAAAACTCTCTGAATCCCAAATTCGGGGTGCCATCACACCACAGTTAGTAAGTCGAGTAAACAAGTAAATTGGCGTGACGGTGGAGTGGCTCTCCTGCAATGATGCGCAATCTCGGTGTAATGCTGTCTGTCTCGTAAGAAGCATTAGACTCGAGATTTTGCGTCACTATTTGGACTTCATTTTTTATATATTTGAAGGCGAATTGGAAATAAAATGTGTTCATCCACTATCTTGAAGCGGCCGCTCTGATGCAAAAAAAAAAAACTTCAGTAACGGCGGAGGTTCAGCTCGCAGCGGCAAATTATAATTTGGCTCGCTTTTGCACGTGGGGAGTGTCGAGGATATGGTTGCGATATTTCTGGGAGCTACTTGTGGCTGTTTTTGTATTTTTATTTCATGTGTCCAATACAGTAGCATGAATGAGCATTCATCACTTCAAAAAGAGACGTAAAATAATTAAATTAAAATGATTATTATTTACATTTTTAGTATTTACTTGTTATCTTTTACACTGCCCTACTGCAGTAGCTATGAAAGTCAACATGGCTTGATATAAAAAGCAAAATAAGTGAACACTCCGGCAAACTGAATAAAACATGTACTGACTCTTCCTTCTGCGCTCGCGTGTAGGGGATGATGACAAATTTGTGGACGGCCATGTAGAGCAGCAGCGGCCCCACCGTAGCATAGAACACAGCACTGGGCAGCAGCTGGTCCGTCAAGTGGACTGGAAACAGATACGTCTGACTGGCACGCGCCAACCTGCAAGAAAGCACCCATGACATCATTCCACATGGCCCACATTCTACAAGAAGGATCCGTCAAACGCTGGGCCGGTCACTACTTGATCTTCAGCGTGACTCCCTGCGGGACGCCGACACTGACGGTTGCTGACAGAACACTGTGGCGACTGATCTTCCTCTCTGCTCCGTATTCCAGCACTGTTCCGAACCAGCCTGTCCTGGAGAAGGAAAGACGCAGACGTCAATGCGGCCACTACTGACGATAGCAACGAGGGCGGAGGCTGAACTACTCCCAGCCCTAATCATATATGATCAAACATTACACACAATTAACATTTGCAGGAGAGCAAATATTTGATCATCAATCATTTGGGCAAACGGTCAGGGCGGTGAAATATCCGATTCTTTCTTTGAATAAAAAGATGTTTGATCGCGAAATACGTGCAATTATTTAATCTCCCTTTGATACTGACACAGAGTCGTTAAAATATTCAAGAATCCTGATTTCTGATCAGTCCAGCTGTTAAATTAAATTAATTGGACAGTCACGATCAAGACTTGAAATGACATTGTGAAAGTGATTAGATTCTTTTATGAATTAAATGATTATATTAATTAGAGGTTTTTTTTTTTTCCAAGAACTTGTAATTGATTGCCTGGAGGGCTTTTGCCATAGCCAAGGCAAGTATGCATGATGTGCTTCTTCATTCATGTCATCAACAATCAATTCCCCATAATCAATAAATATTTTTCAACTCAACTACTAGATCACATGCCACTTACTTGACCGAACCTTTGACTTTGGTCTGGTCCTCGTCTTGGAACTTGTACTGGTAGCTCATCATGAGGTAGGAGTGCAGAACACCAAGCTAGGGAGACCATTTCAATATTACATCTTAATGGGAGCACAAACAAACTGCTCCCAAAAAAAAAAATAGAAAAGGGAGGGCTAATAATCCTCAGTCTGGATTCACGTTTTAAAGCGCCTTCTAATTTTATGATGTAATAACATGAACACCTTTCCGGTGCAGTTCCTCTCCGTCTCCGTAATGATGAATGAAGTCATTAAATAAACAAGTGCATCTCAATAAATTAGAATATTGTGGGAAGCTTAATTAATTACAGTAATTCAATTCACAAAGTAAATTACTTTTTCTTTTTTTATGAGTAATTTAGTTAGTTGCGGCCGGTAGAGTTTATTTCCTGAATGTTACAAGGACATAGAAATGTTGGGATCACCTGTACAGCTAGAGTGAAGTGACTGCTCTTGGTGTCGCGCACCACGCTCGTGGTCATGGCACTGGTGGGCCCCCAGCGCCACTGCAGATAACCCATCGTGTTTTGATCCAGGTGGCGTGCTGTCATCAAAGAACAGCTGGGGCGTAAGCCACGGGGGGAAAACTGCAAGCCGCACTGCGCTGTCAAGAAACTGTGCAGAGGATGGCAGAGAGCAGATATATCAGGAAAATAAATAGATCAGAGGAATAAATAGATCATGGAGAATAACAGGAGGTTAAACACTCGGGGTCATACCATCGCTGCGTGACATTACGAAACACCTTCAGTCCAATAAGAGGTCCTAATATGTCTCCTGCCCCAAGCTCCACCTGCATGGATATGGGATTACAAAAGGGAGACAAAAATAATTAGGATCGCAAGCAGCAATGATTATATTGAAGCCTCAAAACGATCATGAAAATTTGACGCCATGCTCCGCCCGCATAAAATGGCGTCGGAAAAGAGCTATGCAATTAAGAGTCCATCTGTCGAGAATAGTGATTCCCAACCATCAACGGTGATGAGGCAAATTAGGCAATTTCACTTTTGTTCCCATTTCATTTTCAAAGAATTTTTCACTGTAAAAATGTTTCGATTTTTTTTCAATCTAGCTATTTCACCAATTCATGCCATCATAGAATGAAAAACAACAGACGTACATAAATAATGTTAGCGAACAGATTTTTGGAGTGGGTGTTTTGAGGACTCCTACCCGATAGACTCGCTTGCAAAAAATAAAACATCAGGCATGATGAATTGCTCAAAAAGACAATTCATTTGTTGGACGAATAATAACGCTGATTCCAAGGAGGGCTTTTGCACACCTGATGCTCAACCAGAACAATCGTGGGCACTTAATTAAGATTCATTTATCCATTATGGCTGCACGATTGCAACATTCCTCACCCTTTATTGATCTAAGGCTCACATTTTAGATGAGTGAAATCTCACAGCACACACCAAACAAAAATATCACAAAAACTGTGAAGACCAAAATAAAGATGGCTCACCTCTCCCCAGCCTTTAGCAGATGTAACCCTCCGAACAGTCATGTTGATGTTGCCCCCTCCGTTGCCATTGTGTGTCGAGAGCGAGCCAGAGAGCACTGCTGTGTCAGAGTTCGTCAAAGGGGCCTAAAGAAAACCGATAAAACGCAAGTGTCTAAATTGTGCCGTGTGATTTTTGCATTCTATTTTGTTTTACCTCAATGGACTGTGAGATGTGCATCTTGTTGATCTCAAGGTGAGGAAAACCTCCCCCTGGCGTCTCCTCAAAGTCCTCATCGTAACGGTCAAAGAGGTCGGTCGCATCCACACCCACGCTGATGGTGCCCTATTGATGAATAAATAACTGTTTGATTGAATTTCCCCAAAAATTTCCAAACGGAACATCATTATCTTCGTTCCGGGTTTGTGTTTGAAAGGCATATGACGAACAGAACCTTGGGGTTTGTTCTTTGCTGCAGCTTCCTCTCTTCTCTTTCTCGTTGAAGACGTTCATACTCCTCACGAATTTCTGCCGGTGTTCGTTTCCGTTCCACCACCTGGACAAGCATATCATCGTATTGAGGATAAAGACATAGAAAAATTGGCGGGAATACAAAACTTACCTCCCAACCCTCTACTTCCAAACCTTTCTTCCCAAAGAGGTCATAAATCGATCGAGCGTGAGGATCACTTAGCACTTAGGGAACAGAGGGAAGCAACTTGGTGTGAAATACAGAAAAACACTTTTAAAAGATAGACGGAGAGACAGACAGCTAGACAGCAGGCAAATCAAATAATATTTCATTACATGTGCTTACCTTCAAAGGCTTGGTGTACCTGGTTGAAAAGCTGTTCAGCCTGTATTTTCAGCTCAGGGTCGCGATGTTTGTCAGGATGGTAGAGCATGCATAGCCTCCGATACGATGCTTTCAGCTCCTCCTGAGTCGCCTGTGATCACAAGGAAACAAACAAGGCCAAACTCAAAGTACATTAAATCAAAAAAAACATTCTCCGATACAAACAAACACAAAATCAACCATCGTTTTAACTTTGGGGATTTAGGAATCCAGGACAATAAAGCTGAGAGACTGAACATACAAAATATTGCAATATTGCAAAACGGGGAATACTATAACAATACTGGCTTGGTACTGGTACTATAGGGGGCGCTGTAGCCCACTTTGACTCGTTGGTGCACTACTTTTTTTCTGTTTTCAGAAAACACTAAACGAGGTTGCAGGTGCAACTGCTAGAATGGCAAATTAACTGGATCACCAGGTATGCAAGTTTTATTTAGTACATGTATAATATTTGAACATTTTAGTCGGATTTAATGGGTTTTCCTAATTGGGGTGTATAGCACAGCGAAGCAATAACTCAGTGTTCGAATGTCAGCTGCAAACTTGCTGTGTGAAGTTTGCATGATCACTTCAGCCTTGCTTCTCTCGGGATACTCCAGCTTCGTTCCAGAAATATGCATGACATTTGCGCACCAACTAGTAGCATGCAGTTGTCAACGTGTGCTCACTAGTAACATCCTACTTACTAGTAAATGCGTTTAATTGTCTTACTAAGAATGCATAGGGTTCAAGACTGACATCAAGATGATCGAATAAATGCTAAAAATAAGGTTCATTGATGTCTTTGCAGCATCACCCCGGTCTTAACCTCTTACATCCTCGCTAGCTAGACGACGCTCCAAGCGCTTCCTCGTGAAGCGACCTAAGCACAACGATCACAGTGACAGACCCTAAAAGAACTCAAGGTCGGTGTAAGACATCGACATGCATACCTCTTTCCTCACGTTGAGTAGCGAGTAGTAATCCTCGTTATTGAACTCGACATCATCGTCTAAGGACGCAGCCATGTTCAAGCTCACTGTAAGTTCCGCCCACACCTCGAGTGAAACGAAAGCTCATTGGCCGACAAAATCTGGAGTGCAAACTGTTTTTGGCGTCCTCTGCAGGCAATGTGAGGAAACACTACCGTCGTCAACCTCATTACTACCTCATTACTTTTAACGACTTTACTTCACATTTCAAAGTTGAAGAACAAATAAAACGTGAAAATTATATAGCAGAAATACCAAATGTAGGCATACTCACCGTACTAAAGAAGTGGTACAATGAAATCCTTCCATCCGTCCCTCAATCCATGGGTCCATCCATTTTCTAGTGTTTTTCCTATTCAGGGTAGCAGGGAGCTGGAGCCTATTCCAGTTGACTCTCGGCGAAAGGCGTAATTCAAAATGTCATCATTTAATCAAAATCAAATCATTGCAAATAGGCCTACTAAAAAATAAACGATTATTATGAGTGATTTTTCTGAGTACATAATCGTTATTATTATCCAATTACCATATATAAGCAATATATTAATGCGGCTGCTCCGTGTCTTTGGGTAGTCAATTTTTAAGAAGGTCCTTGCTCAACTTGTCAGTGTCATATCGCGTAAGCCATTGATGGGATGTATTTATTCATGTAATGCTCTAGGGTCTTCTCCGTTTTTATTAGCGCACTGAATCCTTTAAAACTGCACAGATTCAGTTCTACAAGATTAAAGAGAAAGTAATTTCATTGGAATCCTTTTGAATCTCCGCCATGACTAACTGATTATGTGTGACACAATTATTATACTTTCATAAAGACAAAATAAATGTAATATAAGGTGTCATTTAACAATTCATGAATGTGTCACCAGCACTAATGAGTTTCTGTGCGTTAACATGTAATAGTAGTGTTAATGTCAGTGTCATATTTCTGCTTGAATTATGTACTGTATAATCATAGATCCACGTGGCTCTCTGTTTCTCAAGGTTAAGGTGAATGGAAACTTCTGACTATGATCTGGAGCGAAATTGTCTATGCCAAACTCAAGACAGAAACACAGTGGCAGCAGAGCTGTACATTTTTTGCTTTTGTTTATGTACACGGGGTAATTCTGTTTTTTAAGACAAGCGTTTGAGTATTCATACCGCGTTAGACTATTTTTAAAGAAGCCAATGAAAGTCGTGTGGTCTTTAGAAACTTTGTACCGATCAATCTCCTGCTGCTTTTTATCACGTTTCCAGCTGGCGGATGCTCCTCCAATGCGCATGCGCGCGGCCTGTGCAGGCGCGTGTGGAGCTGTCCTTTCAGCACCAATGACAGCGGCCGCCTGCCCACGCGCATCTGCAAACTCTTTCCTCTCTCGTGGCTTTCAACCCCGTTTTTTCACTGCTCTTTGAAACGGCGTGAAAGCGACTGCAGCTTCTGTGCGCGAGACAAAACGATGAAGCAGCGCTCGAGGAGGATGAGGAGGCTGTCAAGGTTGTCCTAGAATACAGACGTGGTGAAGTGACGTTATAGGGGTGGCAGGGGAAGCGAGGGGCGCGCGCGTGAACGTCAGTGGGCGGGGCCTGCGGAAAGCTCTCCCGTCGCGGATCCCCGCTGTCGATCACCACTCGACCCAATCGTACGACCGAACGCGGCAGGTTCGCCCGCCCGCCGCCGCCGAGTAAACTTCTCGGTCCCGCCCCCTCCTTGAGCTGTCCTCTCCGAGTGTGCACGCGCGTGCGCCCCCCCACCCCCCTCGCCTCTCCCCACCCCGCTCCTACCACCACCACTAGGTCGAGTCGAAGAGGAGGAGGAGGAAGAGGAGGAGGAGGAGGAGGGATGAGGCGCGCGGCGGAGGGGAAATGGCTGCCGAAAACAAGCCGGAAGGTAAGACAGAAATATCGGTTTTAATTTGAGGTGGCACCGTGTCGCTATATTAAGCCTTCAGACGAGGCGATGACGGGACGCAGGGGGACCGACGAGGGAAGAGATAAGAGCCGGGCTTTCCCCTTTCTTGCTGTCCGTCCCAAAAACACGGAGGCAGGCTGGCTTGGTGCTGAAGCAGCGACAGCATAAATAACCGAGACAGAGTTACTGTGTGCTGTCGGTGGTGCTAGGATGCAGTCGAGCCGAGTGCTTTCGAAGCGATTTAACGCGGAAAAGGATGAGGAGAGGATGAGAGTGGTTCACGCTGAAGGAATTCAGATGCTGCGCGCGTGCGTGTGTTTATGTGTCTCTGCTTAAAGTATAATAGACCGCTGCATTTCAAATTCCTGACACATACAACACTCAAGAGCTCTCAGTGTTCCATGTCGTGTCTGTGTGCGTGCATGTGCGCGCGTGTGCGCGTGTGGAGTGGGCGTGCGTGTGCGCGTGTATTTGTGCGTGTGTGTGTGCGTGTGCGTGTTTATGTTTATAGCCATGTGTGGTTCTGGTTGCTTCACATGACTATTTGGTTGCATTTAGGTGGAGGCGAGAGAGAGAGAGGGAGGTTTATGCGTAGTAAAGTATTTGTGCCAGTTTCAAGCAGTACTATTTGTTTCAAATTTTACTCCCCCTATTGAACTCTTGAGGTCATTATCACTCACAGCCACCATTTAATCCAGGCTGGTATGCATTCGCTCATGCATTATTTAAAAGGCGGCAACGATATCGCTATCTCGTCTCGTGGATTCATTAATTTATGTTTTATTCAGTGTGTTTCGTTTGATTTGTTTATGTACACCCCCCTCCACCACCTCCCGCCACCACCCATGTCAATGTGTTCAATGATTGCTTTCGTTCAAAGCCAACAAACATGCCACGCATGAGAAACACACCTCAGATTACAGGGCAAAATGATATTCATACCTAAGTGTTGACTGGATTATTATTCAACTATTAATTGGTCAGGGTTGATAAGTGACAGAGTCTCTCCACTAGGGAGCGATACTGGCAGGTATGTCTCCAAGGGAGGGGAACAATTTTTAGCAACATACATGCAGTGTCATATATTTGTAAAGGCCCCTTTTGTGCCACGGAGCACTTAAAACCTTTTTCCCATCCTCAAATGCACACGTGCAAGCGAGCGTGCAGCGAGTAGCCAAAGGCAGGAGGAAGGTCGCGGGTTGAGAGTCCCATTGCGTGAAAATACTTGAACTGAAAGATGAGGCAGAAGGCCCATGGGCAGTTCAGTAGGCAGTGTACCACATAAATATGAAACCATCCCCCTGTCCTTATTGTAGCTTCACACACACACACACACACACCCTCACACCTCACGAGGAAGCCTTTTGTCCACTGCCCCTCAGTGTTACATACAGGGAGGATGTTACAATTTACGAGCCCCAGCCAAGCTGAATGAAAGCCAAATGAATCACGGCAGCGAGGGCAGGAGACAGCCGTCCACTCTGCCCATCCCGTGGCAGATGTGCGCGGCGCCGATCCGCAGAGCTCACTCGTGGGCATGCGAAACGGCATCCACCATATAGCTCGGAAGACCCTCTCCCCGTTGGACTAGTTTGTATCATAGCAACAGTGGTCAGGGAAACAGAAATGATGAGGGTGAGGAGAAACTAAAGCAGGGTACAAGTTAGTCACACACGCACGCGGGCGTGCACGCACACACAGATAGCGTTTCTACTGTGGCTAATCGATCAGAGGGTACAATTGATGCTCAGAAAATGGATCCGCCCACATTCATATCAGTTGGAGTTGGATTTGTAGGCTTAAGAGGAGGAAGAATGGGTAGAGGAGGAACAAATGCCAAGAGCTTCTTCTAAATATGTCTTTGTCTTTTTCTCTTTTTGCAGGACTGAAGAAGATTAGAAATCCAGAGCGAATGGTCAGGATTGCAGTTGGTTACACGGGACACACCCCTCCCAAGAGTGATGACACCGACGCCAACAGTAAGAGACACACAAACAAACGTGTGTGTGTGTGTTTTTGTGTTCATTTAAGTGCCGTGCTCACGTTTGTGTATAGCACAGGCAGGCTAACTCTGGGCGCAAGTATAAAAGCTTTCTGGCAGAATGATGTGATGCAGGAACTGAGGTCTTGCTCTGTAACACATCTCACACACACACATACACACACACACGTACACACAGAGACACACACACACGCCAAACATACACTCTGTCTCCATGTTTCACTGCTGAGACATCATGATAATTCAGCACTGTAACACATCATGTTTATTCATGCATGCCAGTACCGTATTAGCGCTCACACACACAGACACACACACACACACACACACATTAAAGTGCGCACTCCCATAGAAAGTCACTGTAAAGGCAAGGCTCATTTCAGCTATTAGTAGTTTATTGTCAAACCTAATCTGTACACATGGCATTATGTATCTGTAATCCTCAACGGGCCTGCTTCAAGTCAGCACTGAGGCATGCTGAGTAGTCTCGGGTCGCCGCATGCTTGAGAATGTGTGTGACAGCGGGGCGACATGCGCAGTGATCATTTTGATTAGTTATTGATAAAAGGTGACATTGGACATTTGGGCACATGCGCATTATCAGTGGTGGGCAGACTTGGGGAAGCTGAACAGATGTAAGGACAAGCAGTCAGACATGGTTGGGTTATTGATGGCTATCAAACACACACACACACACACACGCACACACACACACGCACACACACACACACACACACACACACACACACACACACGCACGCATATACACATTCACACACACACGCCTACGCATGCTGCTGAGACACGAATAGGAATAGGATAGAACGGGGGTAGGGAACAATTCTTCTACCAGGGGTCATTTGATATTCATTGTTTTGAAAAAAAAAAAAAAAATCAAACAAAAATTTATTGTTGCATGTTATGGCTTCCAGTTCCTCTGAGTTTTTTTTATTTTGTTTGTTTTTTGCTCACTGGCCATAGTTTCTCTACCGCTGAAACGGAATAAGAGTTGGCTATTTAATATGAAAGCAGCATGGTGGATTAGTGGTTCGTGCAAATGCCCCATAGCTCTGAGGTTGGCAGTTTGAATCTGGTTTCCAGTTCTTCCGTGTGGAATTTGCATGCACTCCAGTTTCTTCCCACATTTCAACAACATGCATGTTAGATGAACCAAAGAGTCTAAATCAAGGATGGGCATCTTAAATGAGGGCACTACTTTTCTTCAGTACTACTGGGGGGCACAAAGGACCATGCATCTTGGATGTGTTTGTGTGTGTATGTGTTTGGGGGCGGGACTTAAAATCAAAGTGTCCGAAAATGCTGATAAACCTCCATTATGCATTATTTTCAATGGAAAATGAAGGTTCTCTCCCTCCCCCCCAAAAAATAAAACGCACACAAAACAAAATTTCATTTGAAGAATATTGACCAAATATATCTCTTAACTGGTCGTATGCGAGTATTCGGGGGCCACTTTAGTGGTGGAAATATGTCTAAATTTCCCAAACAAAACAAAACATTTTGTCCTTTGAATTAATCGAGTGCCCACTCAGAGTGTGCGTGTGTGCCACTCGCGGCCCATGAGCCGCCATTTGCCCATCCCTTCTCTAAATTGTCTTTGTCAATGTGAGTGCGAGTGGTCGTCTGTCTCTTACGCATTGCGATTGTCCGGCGACCGATCCAAGGCGTACCTCGGCTCTCAGGCTCCAGCTCACCTGCAGCCCTAATGAGGATAAGCGCTTGAGCAAACGGATGGCTGGTTGGCTCTTCATCGGGAGTCGAGGCTTGCTATCCCTGTCTCCTATCTGTTCCGTAGTCCCAGTTGGAGGATTACCGGAGGAAAAGTTTATCAGCAGAATGATAAAATTAGCATGCACGCCCAGCTCTCGACTCCCCCCTCTTCCCCTCATCTTCCCCTTTCTCTCTTCCCTGCATCCATCCTTCCCCCTACACCCTAACTCATCCCATGCAGCGTCCCCCCCCGCCTTTCTTCTCTCTGCCCTCCTGCCCTCCCTCCCATCCCTCTAGCTGCTGCGCAATGAGCCTTTCTTTCTCTATGTCACATTAATTTTATCCCGAAAAGAGAGACAGAGTGTGTGTGTGCGCGTGTGTGTGTTCAGGATGGGGTGCGGGGGTGGAGGGGGGGAGTGGGGCATAAAAATTTCCCCTGACGCATCCTAATATCAGAGGGGGGAAGCGTTAAGAGTTGCGTTTGGAGCATCTCTCTTTACTGAGGAGAGTTTTATAATTAACTGACAGCCTTCTCACAAGGGCATTGGCTTGTTTCTGCGTTAAATATGGAGATGGCAGTTTTATGAGGTAAAATATTCATTAGTCGCAGGCCTGTCTTGTGTGTGATTTTGGTGTAAATCACAGCATTTGATCAGCTGCCGGAGCTATGTTTCACTTTGGTCAACACTTTTTGGCAAGCATGTGACTTAATACGCCATTAGCTCCTCTTTTAGCATCCTAGAGTGGTCCTTTTTTTTGACTCGCGTGTTGGACTAAAATAACACTATTAAATTATTAATGTACTTTATATTATACTGCATGTAAAGTCCAACGCCAAGCATTCCGTGATGCTCGTTGACTTCCAGATTGTCAAAACTAATTTCCCATAGGAAATAATGTAAAGTGAATTAATTTGTTCTAGGCTCAAACTGTCACTATGATGACATATTTATGACTTTACAGGCAATTTTTAACTAACAGTTGAACATAAGCGTCATCCAAGTATGTCGAGCGCTGTAAACACAGCCAGATTAAATTAAAATGAACTAAAACTGCTTACCCTTGGAAGACACCTGACAGATATAATAGACGGTTTTCACAGTCTGTTCAAATGTTTTTTTTTTTTTTTTGCAGTATAATAGAAAATGGACCAACATGACTCATTTCAGAATCTTTTCCACAATTACTCATCAGTCAACTTTTACAACCCAAATGAATTAATGTTTATCTTTTCGAAAACAGAAAGTAAAAATAAACAATTACAATAATGGAGTTGCACATTTGTGCTCTTTGTCATTCAACTCATAATTAACCAGCCACATTTAATAAAAAAAATTAAATGGGACTCAGCACACGCCTGCTACCATTTCAAGTGAACTGTTTTAGTAGGCTTTTCATGCAGAAGCTTTGTGCTAACACTGACTGCTATTTTGAACTGTTCATAATTCCGTTCACCAGTGCCAACAGAAACAAAATAGCTTAAAAGCTAAAAGCCGTGCTTCAACGTAGCTAGGATGTTCTTTTGGTGATAAGTTGTGCTCACTCGTTTATTTTCACCCCACATTTTTTCAATTGAGCTGTGCAAGCTGAAGGTGAAATTATTAGTATGAAATGCTTTGAAATGATTTGTCCTCGTCCCATCTTTGATATCACAAAAACCTGGTGTTCGAACAGGGGTGTGTAGACTTTTTATATCCACTATATGAATGGAGAGGGATCAGTGGGTTGCAGAACAATACTGTCACCTAGTGGCACTTAATAAGTGGTATTAACAGATATGAAATGAATTGTGTTGCTAAAAATGTACTGCACAGCCAGTTTTGTTTTTGGTTAAACCCCCCCCGGAAACATTCTGTGGGGGAATGACGAAAAAGAAAACGCAAAACACAGTCACAGGATTTGCTGACGTCTTGCGTGATGTAACATGATGACGGTTTGAACTTGACGGTATTTTTTCCGGAACATTTTGGTTGCTCTCCAAACAACACGATATTTCTATATTTAGAAGCCCGGCCATAGCGTCCTGGGACAGATCATTTCCCTGGATAGCCAAAAACTTCAGAGAACTAAAGTTTTTTATTTTATTTTTTATTTTTTTTGCCACATGTCCCATCGTAGTGCAGCTCCACTGAGGATCATTTGGAACAGATGGAAGACGATTACTCACAGTAGCCAGACAGAATATTTTGAAACGGGGATGCATTGTGTGAAATAACACAACTCTTCAGGGGGTTAAAGCTCATCTGTAGCGTTGGGAAGAAAGCGGTATCAGGAGGGCGGGTTAATATGGCGATCGTGTCCATGAAGGTGTGCTTTGAAAGGGATTTCAGCACCAAGGTCAGCGGTGGGAGGGGGGGGGGGGGGGGGACACACAAAAAGGCTCTGGGACAAATACTGTGATGTGTGTGCCTTGATTGGCAAGCACTGTGTGTGTTTGCATGTGTGCTCGCGTGGGTGTGTTTGTGTGCAGAATGGCTTTGTTTGATGTGGTGGTTCTGGTACATTTCAAAGGCGAGGCTCTGATGAGAATTCTTCAGAACAGCAGGGGGAGGGGAGCGTGGGGGGGCGGCGGAGGTTATAGCCAGGAGAGGTGGGGTTTAAACGCTGATTGGCATTCATGGCAGAGAGGCTGGAGCGCTGCTAAAAAAGAAATTAGGCTTTAACTAAGCTGCACCATTCAGCTGTTTAACTAAGCTGCGGCACCGTTCGGCTGTTTGAAATTCTGTCTTCTCAGGCCTTCTATTAATAAATGCATAATTGATTAGGGGCAGCATACGTGCTTGAACACACTTCCTCCCAACACCAATACACATACAAGACAAGACCTCCCTGCTGTCCAGGAGCAGCACTGCTCTTCCTGCGCATCTTTGCGATGCTCCACCTCTTGTCCTTGCCAAATTGTGGCCGTGTAAATATTTTGCTCCCCTGCTAATTTTTTTTTTTTTGCCCCACCCTCCCCTGGCGTCTTCCGCCTTGACCCCCCTCGCTCTTCTTCTGTCGTTCTCTCATCTGCCCTCAGGTAGAGTACATAATTCTTATCTTCCCAGGGGAGTCATGAATGGACGCCCTCCACTCAAATGCTTATCAATAACCTTTGAGTGCAACGCTGTCTTTGATTCCGAGCGCCATATCTGTTGGGCGCACGCTCGCAAATGGACACGGATACACTTGCGCATACACGGGGGCTCTATCTTAGAGAGGACATTTTGAACCGGCCAAGTGATATTTTTGCGATGCACCGAGGGATTTTTTTTTTTTCCATCGTCTTCTCAGTATTTCATTGCGCCTCTGTTTTGACAACCTGCCCTTTGCAGTGGTGGTTTTGGTGTCACCATCTACTATGATTAGTGGTTGCGCGCTTATAGATCTCCCAAAAAGGGCAACAAATAACTTATATTGATATTTTTGCACGTCACCTCACAGCGAGAATTTTCTGGCTTTGATGTTGCTCTGGCTTCCTCCCACAGTCCTTCATGACCCATCCCCGAAAAACAATCACAGTAGATGGATGGGTGGCGATACAGTAAAGTTTTCCAAGATTTTTACACTTTAATAAAAATCTTCACCACTATCAATATTTGATGTATTAGTAACTGTCAGCAGATGCCATAAACAACGCCTGAAACAATTGTTAGCTTCTCTGCAGTTATGAGGGCGGACAAGACTTTTTGCGTTAGATTACCTAACAATGCGTGTAACCGTTACGCTTCCACGGTTCTCTAAATTTTTGTCCTGTTGAGTTTATAGCAGCAGGTTGTTTTAAAGTGGAAATAAAACGTGGCTCCTGTAAAAAACGTTTTTGTAATGTTAAATAAAAATAGACTGAGATAAAGCACCTATGGGTTTTATTACAGTGTTCAGTCTTCTTTGAAAATGAGTCTCTCCGCATAGAACAGCTTGACTAGGCAATATTTGCCCAAATGTGCTTCAAAGTGGTTTGATGGCGAGGGCCTCTCCCGTACACGGCCTCCGGCCCCAATTTTTTCAATTGGATTTAGGTCACCTAGTGTCTTTGGAGGTTTATTTACGGGATTTGCACATCACTCTCATCATAATCATCATTGTCGTCATCTTCACCAAATGTAACTGATTTTCTTTCACTCGATGAGTGTAATTTGCTCTCGAGCTCCTTTAGAAGACGATCACAAGTCTCCTCTCATGACCCAAAACACACTGTTGAGCAGCACCACTATAAAAGAGAGTGAGAGACACACACTTGCAATTGTACGTGATTGTTTCCAACCAAATGAACTCATAATGTATGATAATGGAGCGCTCTACAACCAAATCTGTATCGGTGTGGGCCTCGGATTTTATGTGCGCGGTGCCATTTAGAGTCCAAAGTGAAATATTCTGCCACTCCCTTATGTGCATTTCATGCTTTGACTCGATGCCGCGCCTTTAAAATTAGCAGCCCCACCATACAATTCGATACATCATAACAAGCATCAGCCCCTAAATGAAAATTAAAATGGTGGACATTCTAGTGTGCACTGCAATGTGCGTGTGTTCTCCTACAGTATTAATAAGGTAAAAAAAAAAACGATCCCCCCAGACGTATTTTTTCTCATTGATTTTAGCTAACTTTTTGTAATTTGTTTTTCTCATTATTAAAAAAAAAACCATTGCAGTATTATAATGGATTAAGCCGTTTTAGCACAATCAGCTTCTTATGTCCTTCAGATGGTTTGAACAAACAATTGTACCAAATCACTTGCTTAAAATCGTTTAACGCTATTAAAACAACTATCGACTGTTATTTGAATGCAACCTAGCACTCTTTCCAACAGTGATATGTCATTTATTTATTTTTCTTGAATGGATCAAAAATAATTTGCTTTAAATTGCTTTCAAGGATGTCTGCTTACTATGGATTTTTGTTGTCCTTTTTAAATAAAAGCCCAGAGAACTACTCCCAAAAACATGCATAAGGGGATGGATTGGCGCCTTTTATTATTAGGTTACTTAATTTGAAGTACTGAACAAGGGAAGGCATAATGAAAAAAAATGGAAATACTGACAAAACAGCTTTAAAATCCATAAAAAAAATCTAGTTACAAAGAAAGAGGGATGGATGGAAGGATGGACAGATGCACGGATGGATGGATGGATGGAGGTTGACGTGCAATATGCAGCTGTCTGAGAAACATGTCGGCATCAATAAACAAAAATGAGATGCCTTGAATAAAAAACAACCAGTGGATCGAAGTCTTTGAGAACCCGTTTGGATTCACCTCCCTCCAGACATCTAAAAATGTGTCTTCTTTTGTAATTCTTAGTAATCCATTGCGTTATCTTGACCCTGCTCTTCCCTCGTTGCAGGTGAGCCCGGCCAGTTGAAAATCTACCTTCCTAAGAAGCTACTCGAGTGTCTGCCGAAATGTTCCTCTCTGCCCAAAGAGCGCCATCGTTGGAACACTAACGAGGTGAGAATGTGACACACTGGTGAGGGAAATATGCGTGACAGTGAGATGAACTCACTGTTTTGGCTGGTGACTCATTTCTGGCTGAAGTCACCACGAGGGCTGCATGAAGAGGGGGTAAACAAACATGAGGGTCGTTTGTCATTATATAAACCTAAAACTGTGACACGAGCGAAGAAAATAAACACACAAACTCAAGCTCAGCACTAAAATGGCATTGATTTTGTCATACAATGTAGCTTTGTAACCCCAACAGGGTTGACGGGGACTGTACAAAGAACACAAAGGCTTTTGAGACCGACTTTTAATTCCACTTGTGCGGTACCTGCTCAGCTTGCCGCGGCTCTACTTACTGTTTACATTTTTCCATTGACAAAAGCAGGTACTATTTCTAGAAATGCAAATTGGCACCCACTTGGTTTTTATCAGTGTTGTCCAGTTGTATGTGAAGAATAACTTTTGAGCATATACATATTAATTCAATTTTTTATCATATTATCATATATTATTTACGTAGTTTTTTTTTTTAGTCTGACCAATACAGGTTACTGATTAATTTTAAAAATATATAATTCATGAATTTTTTTTTCTACTGCCAACGTATCTTAATTATACACAGATTTTTATATACATATTTCTGTTCCCTCTTTCCCGCAATCATCTGCGACCAGAATGGAATTGAATTTTGGCTTAGCCAGACTGTCACTGTGTCAGACGTTATACTCCACAGTCTCCACTTTGCTGCAGCGGCCAGCTCTCTAGCCGCTCTTAGCCTCCGCTTGACTTATTTTGGTCTCCTCAGCTCCATGCCGTGAAGTAAACACAGAATACGCTCATTCTCCCTCGTTTACGGTAGCGTGTCTCGTTCTGACACCAAACCGAGACGAGGAGAGCCGAGCCAAGCTGTGTTGTGCCAATTTTCATCCATGGCGTTTTCATCCCGAGAATGGAATGAACGATGGGTCAAAAGAAAAAAAAAAGACGTTATCTCAACATTGTTACTAGGCAACCATAGACGCCGTTAAACGCATGCTATTTTAGGCTCTTTTTTGCCTTGTGTGTAAACGGTGGCTTAGATACTGTGTGTAACGTAGCCGACAAAACAAAAGGAAGACTGAACAATGAAAATCTCTGTGTGATGAGTAAACAACAAAAACAGTGACCAAGCACCTTGAGGATTTGATCATCGTGTGTTATTTTTTTCTCACCTCATTAGTCAGCTCCAAATGTGTGAATTCTTAGTAGAGTAAATAGGACAGAGCTCCCGCAGATTTTTTTTACAGTGAAGGATGCCGATGAAGTTTCAGCCCACATAGTGAACTAGATTTCAGGGTTTCCCCATTAAGAAAAAAAAAAATCATACCTACATTATCTAAACTTAAGATAATGTAGGTATGATTATTTTTTTTTTGCTTTAGATTCTAAAGCAACCCTTCTTTAATATTACACAACCAAGACGTTGGGCTGCTAAATTGCTATGCCGGATTTTATTTTTTTCGACTCTGTATTGATTCCCCCCCTCACCCCAATTACAAGACATGGGGTGATTTTATAGCAGATGCCAAACTTTTTTTTTGCTTCGTGTCCTTTAAACAACTTTAACTGGAATGACTGTGGCGCCTCTCAGATGCTAATTCCGGTTCTCATTATGCATCCATGGATTCTATCAGCATTTGAAATTTACACCAGGGGGCAATAATATATACTCGACTCAATATACACAAATATCAAGAACGCCTACAGAGCCATTTCCCTACCCCACATGGGCAACCCTGACCACCTATACTGTTCTCCTAATAACAAAGTTTTGTTTAAAGTTTTGCTCTTCTAATAAGTGCCGTATGCGTTTTCCAGTCATCAAACACAAAATGGCCAATAATTTGGATCTTCACAGACTCGCATTTTGCGACAGTATAAAGATCTTAGCGAAAGAAAGTGGAAATGGATCTCATGTAATCACCACTTGTGTATTCACTGCACCGCTCGACACTGGTGGTTTGCGACATCCATGGCGATGCGGTTGGCCTCTGTCGGGACAATTTCTCTATGTGCAGGCTGAGCACTCCATTATGGATGAGTGTTTGTGTGTTTGTGTTATTGATTACCAAGTCCGGCATTATTATGCAATGCAAAGCTGATTTAGCTTGTGGTTTTTCTCTGAGGAAAGTCATTACATTTCTCATGCAATCCATCTCAATGAAGGTCATACTGTGAGTTAAGCAACAACACCGAATGGGCTCACGTGAATAGGTCGTGCGCGTGTGTGTGTGTGTGTGTGTATGAGTAACCACATGAGCACGACTGGTAAGGTTAAAGCAGCGCCGAGCAGAGCACCCTCTCCCACGTATACCCAACTCAAAATCGAGTCCCCTCCATTAGAGGCTGACATTTTTCGGATTACTCGTGGGACCGAAGCCAATTACAAAATTTATCATGTGACTGGGCCACGTCAGGAGAAATGTCAGCGGGATGCAGGTGTGGAATCATAACAATCAGGGCAGTTTTTATTTACTAAATACACTAAACACTTTGAGATTTTATTCTAATTTCTAATTGACATTTGATTTTTTTTTTCTGCTCTGCTAACGGGTTGCAAGCAGCCACCAGGGCAGAGTGTGACGTAATTGGATTGATGACACATGGTGCCGTGCCAACATGATGGCCATATGGTGGGAATAAAAAGCTGTGCTGCACAACACAAAGTAATCGGAGACAAGACCGGTGATAACATCACATCAAAACAATTGCGTCGCCTGAAGGGGGAGGAAATATTCTGTCATGGGATTGGAATGAGACAGGTGTATTTTTGAGGAAGCCGCTTGTGTACAGCAGAGAATTTACACTCCTGCGTCATCGTCTTTTCTATCAACAGCTCTCATTGCCTCTCCTTCCGCTCTCTCTCTCTCTCTTTCTCTGCTGAGGAGGCACAGGCTCAGTTCAGGGGGAGGTTCGGCATTCCTCAGTGAATTCCTTCAAAGCTCCTCTTCCATGCAGGCAAAGTTTGCTGCATATTTAAAGACACCATTGTGCTTCTTGTGCTTTCATTGGGCTAGCGAGCCGCGTGTGCTCGGGTTGCTCCTGTCCTGATCCGTGTGTACTGCTCTGCATGCTTCAACGTGTGTTTGCCTCACCTGCGTGCAGCTCCGGATGATTGAGCCGGATTATCTTGTTGCTCCTGCAACAAAAACAGATTTTCTTCGCCGTTACTGTTGACATTAAGCGTTTTGTGCCACATATGGAAATCAGGACTGAAAATAACATCTGCATCATCTACAACATGCAGCGCTCCAGTATAGTCTAAGTGTTAAAATGTAAAAGAGTGCCACTGAAAATATCCAACCAATTTTAGCCCAAAAAAAATCTTAATCTTTAACAAAATAATGGCCTTTTTATTCCCACCAAATATACTAAAATATATTTCTTTCTACATTAAAATGAATATACACGAAAAAGACACAAAAATGTATCTCGCGTATTATTCAGGGAGTTCACGCTTAGATTTTATGCCAGTGCCTTTTTTCACCATCCATTCTTTTAGTAACAAACTTGGAATCTGCCATTTCTTGTGCCACCTAGCTTCAATGTGTGAACTTGTGCAAAAATAAAACCAAAATATAAAAATTGTCCTTGTAGCAGTGAACTCTGAGTGACCCGGTCCCATTGTGTGTGGTTGAGATATTCTCCTCATTGCTAGTTCAGGTAAGTGGGCTTGTCACCACATCAGTGTCGTCCAGAACACCACTTGAGGCCAGACTTAGAGGAAAGATGGTAATATATTCACTGAGGCGGTGAATGTGTGGCTTTTCCTGCTTTACTTGGAAGAATACAATTGCTCTTTTTCCGCGCGTGTGTGTGGGTGTGTGTGTGTCTCTTTTGTGTATCATTGGAATGGAATGAAAAGTCCGGATAAACACATAGTAAAGCTCGTAAACACAGCAGGCCAGTAGGCCTGTGCTCTAAATTATGAACCTGACTTTGAATGATTGTTTGTCTCTCTGTGCACTGTGATTGATCGGCAAGCAGTCGCTCAAAGTCGGCAATTGTAAGCTTCAGGTCGCCCGCAGTGTGAACCAAAGGAGAAAGAGCATTATTAAAAATGAATGGATGGATTCTGCAGGTGTACCTAATGGCGTGTCCGTGAGTCTTGACCGAGCCAAACAACAATTTATTCTGAGCAGATGCTGCTCATGAGGATTAGTGATGTGCTGTATAATAAAAATGATCCCCATTACCAACGCAGCGTATGTATGCCGATGCAGCATAGGACATCATTTGTATGGTATGTCATCACCCACTGTTTTAGTAAAGATCTACATGCTTTTTATTAATGACTCCACCGAGAAGTGCAATATGATTTCCCTCGTTACCGTGCGCACACGCGTGTGTGGAGAAAGAGATTACCATTCGGATCTCATGTCTCTGATAAAGCTGCGCCAGTCATGCAATCACCAGATATGTCCTTATTCTCACCTTTTCCTTGGTATGCGTACGCTTCACAAAGTGTGTGTGTGCGGCATCTGTGTGTGTGTGGCGCATTTGTTTCTTTGCTCGTGTGCGCGATGCCATATGATCCTCTGATCTCTGTTTTGTCACGCATGGCTCCCCCTGACACCTTGGCCTCCCACAAGCACTGAGCTGAAACCCCCGTTCATTTTTACTCCGTCCACTCCTCCTTCTGCTCTCTGTCCTTTGCCTCTCCTCCTTCCCTTGCCTCGCTCCCTCTCTCTCTCTTTTGTGTATCTACTGGTGTGTGAAATTATTCTGGGATGGAGGGATGGATTCCTCCCCAAAGGGCTGAGTGGAGGCGTCAGCCTTTTGTTCAATAATAGATTGGGGGTGTATGTGTATCTGTCCGTGGTAATAGACTATAGACTAGTTTTAGATAACAAAACCATACTCAGGTGGACAGATGATAATAAAGACTTTTTTTCATCCGTAGGCAATAACTTGTTCGATTGCAGTAAATTGGTTGTTGAGATACAAAATAAGCCCGACAAACTTTGTAATACTGACACGTAAAATACTGTTGGGGTTATGAACGTGAAGCTACTACTCACTACATGAATCAAACGTTGAAATAAGTATGTGCTACGTGTAGTGTAGTATCTTTGTCATTGCCACAAACTATTTCATATTCATATTTTGCTAACGCTAACATTTGTTATGTGCCGTGCCTGCAGTTGCTGTCCTACACAGCAAAAAATATGACCCTTTATTACTCTGTTTTGACTTAACACCAGCATGTTTCATTTGTGTTGGGTGCATTTTTTTTGGCGAGTAAATACATGTTATTGATTCATCGTCGCCGTTCAAAATCATTTTGTACTTTGGTGGAGCTTTGTTATTGCTATGGACAAACAAGTCATTTAAAAGTGCAAACACACTCATTTGTGATTTGTTGAAATTTCAAAACAATTTATAACCTATAGGATTAAATGAACATTTTAATCACAATCAAAATTTTAAAACCTCCATTAAATTTACAGGCAATATTTTAAGGCTCTATTTTTGTGACTGGCGCAAGTCCGGCTCGCCGAGCTGCGTAAATCTGACCGGGTGTTGCTCATTTTGCAGACGCACGCAAGCAAGCCAGCACATAAAAAAAAAAAAAAAAAAGGTTTGTGCCGTTGTGGGTGTGAACACAGCCAACTCCTTCTCCCACTAATCAAAGCGGCTTCTTGAAATGCAGCACACTTACATTACGCGTGGAGACATCTCTGTGCGGCAAACGATCCGTGCTTGACCGTGGCTCTTTGCTGGTGTGGCAACCGACATTAAATAGACAACGAGCTGCTGGTGACTCAATTATATCAGCCGACCTCGTGTATTTATTCCTCCAACATTTGATCTGTGATCTTCATCAATAATACCCTTCTTGGATAACAATTATAGAATGATAGGATAATAGCCTTAGAACATATGCTCAATAATGTTGAACTGTATGACTTAATGCTTATTAACATTAAGTTTTAGCCTTTTAAAATGAATAGAAATACTGGAGGAATAAAATGCGTTGCCGCGATTAAAGAAAAGGCGAGGACACGCAAAGACAATGATTCAAGGTAACCGACCGTCAAAATGACACTGAGGAGAACGAAGCATAAACGACAGCCATACCGTGCCAACATTTTTTACGTCACTACATAACTCTGGCGGCGAAAACAAACTAGCATGATTTGTCTGTAAATGACTTGAAATGAAATATTCATGGTTTAATTGGTGAACATTTCCAATGGATACGCTGGTCTCGGTGTGACCAAATGGAGGGATCTCGTCCCATGGGTGACACCGACATGATAGCTTGAATGAGAAGATCAAAAAGCATATATATTTAAGACGACTGCCCCATTTACTGTGTGTGTTGCTATGGCAACCGTGTGTGTGTGTGCGTGCGTGTGTGCGTGCGTGCATGCGCGTGTGTTGTGCTAATGGCGTGATCGATGGTGCAAGTGTGACACAAATGGAGTCCATGATTGCGCAGTACATCGGAAGTGATAAGAGAGACATCTGGTAAAGAAGTGTGATTGTAATGCCGAACATGTACGACACATAAAAAAGAAAAACAGCTGATGAAGGACAAAAGTAGTGTGCGCCTCTGTGCACTCTAGGCTCTGATCTTATAAACCTTGTCTGCTGCCAAAAACTGCGTTTGCACGTGTAGCTAATTTTAATTTTTGTCATCACCGTTGTTTGTAAGCCATTAAAGCGATGCCGCAAATTAAATATGCATTTATTGTAATCCGTCGTGTATTTGCAAGCGATAGGTTCTATTCTCCTCACATAGGTAAGACATGGCGGAAGATATGTCTCGGAAATAATTTACACCTGAGGGATGGTATTAAATGTCAGCTAGCAGACTGTGGAAAAGTGCTACGGATCCATTATGGAAAGTCAGAATGATACCGGGGAGCAGACAAGCAGTTTTCGGGGCCTCTGCTGTTTTGAAGGGTGTCCTTGATTTATGACTTTGATGCGAGACTTGCTAATGTCCGACTCACTCTGGCACGAGGCCGCCAGAAGCTGACACACTCCATTTTGTCAGCCGTGTCGGAGCCGAGATAAAAGAAGCGTGCTTTTTGGAAACTTACAGAAATGTTCATTTTTAGAATAAAATGGATGTGCTGTTCATGCACCGGTAGGATTCATAGTATTTCTGTCAGTACACGCTTGTGTGTGTGTGTGCGCGTGCGCGCATATGTGTGTGTGTTTCCCAGAGCGTGCCCATAGCGCCAACCTCTCCAGTTGACATTGAGAACTCTGCTGTTACCGTTTACCAGAGTAAAGCACAATTTAATGAGAGGGCATAGAAGCCGAAACACTGACATGCAAACACACATGCTCAAGTGAGTTCACACAGACATATACACACACACGCATGCGCACACACAGCCTGTGCACAAACCCATCGTGTGTTCCCCAGCTCCTTATGTTGATTCCAATTCTTTTATTTTTAATCATTCCTCTGTCTTTTAGGTTGAGAAATATTTTATGTTTGGAGAGCGCCAAGTTATAATCACTAATTAGTCCTCCAGGCTCTCTGACTCCCTCTTCTTAGTCTCTATCTCTCCATCTCCTTCTCTCTCTCGCTCTCTCTCTCTTTCTCTCTCTCTCTTGCTCTTTCGCTATGTGAGTCACACATAGCCCAATTAACACCCGGCGTCAGCTTGTATCTGTTTTGACTTTCTATTTCTCCTCAAACTTCAAACATTGTCTCTGCCCTGCTGACCCAACTGGCAACCGAAACCAAATTCAGCCTCAATGCAAATAAATAAACCCCCCCAAAAAATAAAACAGTAATTAGATTAATTAAATTCATAGGTGCAATTTCCTTGTCGGCATGTGTAATTAACCCACGTGCCTTAAATGCGACTGCTCACTGAAATGTGTTAATGGGGTTTCACAGATTGTTTGGATCCGTGTTTCAGCGGTTCTCACTGCAGTCCACAAGGGGCTGGGATTCACCGTTCACCAGTCTCCCCCCCCCCCCCTCCCCCCCCTCCCCTCCCTCACATTCTGCTCCTGCTCTATTTTCTCCATGTGGCGCAGACCCTCTATTTATCTTGCCTGCTTTAATTTGACACAAAATATTGTTAACTGGAGACACAGAGATATATTAAACCGTGGGAATGTGTGACTGCGAGTGTGTGGGTGTTGTGCGTGAACCTTGTGTGTACCTGCGCGTGTGTGCAACTTTGTGATTCAGGTCCCTGTTAGACTCTGAGCCCAACCACCCACCGGAAAAAAAAATGTCCAGCAGTGTGCCGTAATGAGAAGTCAGACTATTCAGTGGCTACAATACGTTTTGTATCCGTAATGTCCCCACATACAACCTCTGTATTATCTAAGTCCTGTGTAAATTAGATTTAATTCATGGGAGACAGATAAAACATTCAAATGTGTGCGTGACATCATTATGCTCTCATTCCGAGTACCTGCTCAGTGTGTGGGTTGGGTACAACTTTGTCCAGAACACTTTACAACTTTAATAACTTTTTACATTCATTGGTAGGGTTAGCGTGTGATGTGGTGGATAAAAGTAAAATCACAGATGACCCAAAGCACAGTAAATTGAGACAGAAATGTCATGATTTCAGTATAATATACTTTTGGTGACATTTTTGTTTGGTCAGTTCAATTGAGGCGTGTCAGCGCATGTTAGTGGTTGTCCGACTCCAATTTAATTTTAATGGCAAATGATAAAAAGCACAGCTGTTTGTTTTTATGACTGCAGAGAATCTGAAAATACAAAACTGCAGTTTGTAAAGATGGACTCCATACAAACAAAAGCATATGAAATCAATACAGTTTGTGCAGGTCAATTATTAAATATGAAAAATTGTTGTTGTTATTATTAGTTCACGAAGACTAATGATGAGTCTAGTGTGCACCCTTCCTCTCACCTTAAATCAGCTGGGATAGGCTCCAGATTCCCCGTGACCTTGAACATCATTTTTAAAATGAGCAGCAGGACTATTATTCATATCTGGAGTTGAACCCCACGTGATATCATCGCCATCGCTCTCGGAATTAGAACTAAAGCAAAGCACACATGGTGCAGCTCATTGGGGATGCATGAGGCACTATTTGTCTTGGTCCAAAATACTCAATAGAGGAGAGATCAAAGACAGAAAAGCAATGAAAGATTACAGCTTACTCAGCATCCAATCAATGTTCTGATGTCATCAGTATACAGCTCACATATTTGGATGATATCTACGGGTCGCTCGGGTGCGGTTTGTTGCGACATAACTCATTTCCACCCTCGTTTGTCATCCATCTATACATGCGTCAACGTGTTAGCGTTTCTTTTTTTTTTTTTTTTTTTTTACAGCGAACCGACATTGCTTTACTGTGGCGTGAGGCACATACATGGAGCCGCCACCTTCAGTAATCTGCTGATCTCTGTATCCGCTAAAGGACAGTGAAGGACAGCTGGATATGAAAGCGAGAGAAAAAAAAATAACAACAACATCCTGTTTTCCAAACTAAACACACAGTAAGGTGGAAAGTATCTTCTGCTACTGTGACTAACTCGTTCTCCCAACACTATCCCAGGAATGGAGCCCATATTTAGATGGATTGTAAATATATTGTTTCCCATGTTTACTCACAGGGTGAAATATTGTGTTTGTGTAGTGTGGCCGTTTTCAATTTTGCTGGCGATATCTGAACGCTTCCACTCAGGAGACACCCAGTATTTGTCCAGAGTGTTCTCCCATCAAATGGCCATTCTACTTGGTATCACATATTTCTTAGTCTGCCCATCTCTGTCCTCCCTCTTCCTCCCTCTTCCTCCTCCCTCATGCTGATGTATGAAATGTCTACTCCCATACCGAGGGTGTTTGTAACAGTCAGTGTAATCAAATTTCACTGATTCCTCAGGGATTAAACAGTGTGTGTGTGTGCGTGTGCGTGTGTGTGTGTGCATGCGCACACGCGTGTGTGCTTGTTGGATATTAGCTGTGTATCAGGTCTGAATTGTATTCCTGCAGTGTCATTAGTCTAAGACTAGCTCAGCTGTAATAAAATATCCATCATCTTGTTCTCTAAGGAAGAAGAAGTTCCCGAATGACACCGACGGCCCATTTGCATACGAGTGGTGCATATATTTAAATTTTGACTGTATCGTATAAAGCGGTAGGTGGGTGGGAGATTGATAAACACATTTCCAAATGAGAGCATCTAATTTGTATCTTGGCCAAAATGACAGGGTAGTGATTCATTCGCGTCTTTGACGGGTAAATAGTTTGTCCACAAAATCTTTGTTTTGCTCAAAGGAAAGAGGCACTACAATTATAAAGTGGCAGGGCTGCATATCACTGCGGCCGGTTGGCAGCATCTGCGCTATATGTTGTGGATTTTGTAGCTCCAAAAAGTCTTAACATTGTCCAATAGGCAAGAGCGGCGTCAATATTAGTGTTAAACGGCTGCTCTCAACGTGCAAGCGGAATTCAAAAGCCACACACCATTGCAGTTCCTACGAGGCGGAAAGTTACCCCGGCAGGATATAACTGATGTCCGACTCCTTTTTTAGTCTCTAAAAGTGCATTAAATTAGAGCAATTATTATCCGGCTGTGTAACAACTATGAATTTCATTTAATGGATGAAAAGAAAAGAAGTGGATTTAAGCAAACAAAGGTCGTGACGGCGATGATACAGTAAGAAGCGGGCCCCACTCCTCCTGTCTGACAGTCAGAGTGTCGCTTTCTTTACACAAGCCGCCAATTCTTTATTTATATACGTGTATCTTACATCATGTTTAAAGATAGCTAGCACACTTTGACACCCACTGCATGAATCACAGTACTTTAAGAGAGGGTGATGACACCGGGCTCTACTTTGTGCAGTGCATCATCACCGTGCACGCAGCGACCGCTCTTGCAGCTGAGAGGAGTCCTTTCAGATGTGTACTTTACATTTCCAAGTATTTATGCCCTTGCATATGTTTGTAGAACATCATCATTTCTGACTGCGTATGCATTTGTCCGCAGTGGGATCATTACAACTTGTCATTCGGGGGGGGGGCCGCTTTCATCCAAACAAACATCAAACAATGCACAGATTGTGCTGACTCCTGATTTGTGGTTAAAGTCAACAAGTCGAGCAAATTAGTATTCCGGGATTAAAAAATGATGTATTTAGACAGTGATAAACATTACCGTCATAAAGTGTTATTGCTGATATAAAAGTGACAGCGATTCCACAAGCTGGAAATCATCAGAATTGGAAGTGTGAAAGGTTTATCGCGTTTTTCAGTGGAGTGAAAGGATGAGCGCGGGGGGGGGGCCCATAGTAACGCTCTATTCAGTTCAAGCACAAGGATTCGTCCTTGGCAAAGACGCACCGCGCCGACTACGAGTCAGTCGGCAGAACTAGCTTGATAACCTGCAATGTTAGCTTTTCCTTATGATTGCTTTTACCCCTCCCGCCACGCTCGCTGCGTGCAGCCGCCCGGCTTGTTGGAAGAAGAGGAGATAAACTCGAGGTACTTGTACTGTATATCTGTATAATGGCGCTTGTCTTTCCTAGTTTGTTTTTGAGGCCTGAGGATAATTAAATATGCATAGCTTCAGCATGGGGGAGAGGCAAGTTTTTCCCCACACAACAACACACAAACGACATGAAATCTTTATTTGTCAGAGACGAGCGGCATTGATTTTTGAGCAGCCACGTGAGCTCTGGCAGTCGGTCGGTCGGTTGTGCGTTTTACCGTTTCGCCCAGGTGAGCGCGCATCTATAGGAAGCCGGTCGAGCGGACAAACCCGAGGATCGCAGCAGAGAGCCATCTTTCAAATGTATTCATTAAACTCCCAAATGCTCCCCTTAACGAATGTAATTAGAATATGGTAATGAGAGAGGGTTGAACCGGGGAGTGTTGTATTACGCTCAGCAGCACACAGCCAGGACGGGAGAGACAAACAGAAAGGGAAACACAGTCAAAGGGTTAGAGGAGAGAGAGGAAGCCAGAGACTGACTGACAGGGTGCCAATTTGTGTCTTGTTGTAAACAAGTATTTATGCCAATGAGAGCGTGTGCCACCCTATTTTTTTTTTTTTCATTCATTCTCCCGAGCGCGCCGGATAACAATAGCGTCGGCACTGGCAACCGCCTCAGAGGGCCTCACCCTGAGATGACGCGTCTGGGGGTTAACATAACCGCTGGAGACCTTTTCATCCAAAGCCCTTCGCCGCAACCGCCTCCCGCTGCCAAACAGCCATCCATCATTTTTGACTTTCAAACCTACGTGTCTGACTGTGCCCGCACTCTCCTGCTTGACTTAGTGAGGAAATTTTGAGGAGTCTGACAGTCTTTATTCAAGAAGCCCCCCGGCACAGCAGGGGTCCTGGCATTGTGTTTGACACCACACACCTGTTGCCGTCTTTGATGTGTTCATCCCCCACTGCGGGGAGAGATGGGGAGGTTGTTCTCCTCAAATGCAAATACTGGATAGAAGGATGAGGAGAGAGAAGCTGCGTAAGAGAATCTTGATTGATGTTCCCCGGGTAGATTAGGGCGGCCTCTCCTGTGCGCTTAGGTCTCTGCTCAAAAAGTTGGAGCTACTTTCTGTGCAGAGAGTGAGTGCAGCAAACTTCACCGTGGGGTGATGAAAGGCAAACGGGACAGTGGGACGGGCGAAAGGTAAAGAGGTCTGGACAGAAGGAGAGCCGGAGAAGGGAAGAGTGACAATGTCACCATAAAGCTGTCACTTGGGCGGACAGAAGCCACGGCGTGGATTCTTCCGAGACCTCCCGTGCGCGTACGTTGCCGAAGACCTGTGTATCCCAGCATGCATTAGTTATGACACGCTCACGGTGTTGTGTATATATTCATGTCTCTTGCGGCATGATGAATGTGATGCGCGTGACTCCCGCCAAGCGGGTGACAGGGGTGAGCCCCAGCTGAAGGTCACGTTTCATCCTCCAGTGACTGGAAAACGCTAAATGGCGAAGGTGTGCGGATGCTGCATTCCAAAGCGTGTCAACGCAGGCAACTTTTAACCTTATCTGCTTTATGATGGCCATTTATTTTTTGGGGCGGGGGGGGATTTGGCTCCGTCAATGCAAATGTAGAGTGTGGATTTGTGTTTGATTTTAAAATTTCCAATCATATCAAAATGTAATGCATACGTCAGATGGTATCTTTTGAGCCCCGTTGTTTATTGAGTTGCAATCGTAGCGTGTGGGTTAGAAGCGTACATTCTAGGATCTAACACTTGGAAATGCTGCTTTTGATTACATCATTCATTACATTTTGAACCAGGGACCAATTTTATGTTGTATTCTTAGTTTCCAAAAGAAACATTTAATGGCTTATTGCACAACAAAGAAGCAAATTAATGATGCAATTTTGATTTCAAGAAGTGGAGATACCCGCTGCTGACCATGGAGAAAAATTAAATTTTAATTTAAGAAGAGGAAACTCTCGCTGCTGGCTATAGAAAGACTTTACCATTAGTACTGTAAGAAAATGGCTGATAATATATAGGTTGTTAATTTTTCAGGTTGGTTCACAGCCTGCCTTGTGCAAACCAACTCAAATTAACCTTTTTTTTATTCACGACAAGAACTAATAAATATATGCAGTAAAAGAAGCAAAAACGAATTAAAAGTACATCTTCAAAATGAATGATGCGGCAAAAAAAAAAAAAAAAAAAAAAAAAACAGCTACAAACAAGCTGAAAGAAGAAAAATCAAAATGAGGCCTGGGGGTTAACACGCAGACAGTTTGTCCGCTTGTGTATACACCGAGTGCATGACTATGCACGCGTGTGTGTGTGTGCGTGTGTGTGTGCGTGCGTGTGTGCGTGCGTGCATGCTGCCCGGTGCCTGATTAGGTGTTTATATGATAAACACAAGGAAAGCTTGAGAGGAATTCTGATCAGGGGCTTTGCAACAGTTGTTATGGAAACAGCATTAAGCAGCTGTATTAGCCAGTGGAGGTAATATAGAGGCTGTTGAAACTAACAGACAGTGGCGAGGACGGCAGTTTGGGAATATAATACAAACTACACATTATTGCTCTGGTGTACAATAGCCTTGATGAAATTTTAATTGTGCGGCGAGAACGGAACAAAATGATCCATGTCGTAATTCAATGTCTGCCTATCTTTCTGTTTAAGCGCTTCACATATTAATTAACCAGGCCAGAGGAATAGAGTGCAAACAAGACATTATTGGGCTGGTTTACAACCAACATAGAATCATTAACGTCAGCGGGAAGTGGAACATAACTTGGACTGTTTAGTTCTAGGTCTTATAACGCAGTCCTGAGTTGTGAGCTTTTAGGGGGAAAAAAAGCCGTTGCCATTGGTGAGTTTCAAGGTCGCATGAGAATTAGTACGTGAGTGGTTATAAAAAAGTCCCTCAATATCTAGGTTTTTGGAAAGAACAAAAAATAGCAGAATAAAAATGTTTATTTTTCATACCACTATCAATCATTCTTTTTTCTTTTCGGAGACAATGTGTGCACGTCCTCTTCAGATAAAGCTGGTCTCATCAGCCAAATGAAAAATGTTACCACAAAAAAAAGAAAAAAGAAAAGAAAACCAGCGAAGAATGCTTTTCCTGACATTTGTGCTTTTCCTGACAATGCTTGTCCAGCATCATATTGTATTGTGAAGACATCACTGGATAAGGGTACAAAGAATTCCCCAGGCATTGAATATACCATGAAACACTGAGGGCGGTCATTTTCGATAAGAGAAAATTTAGCACAACACTGACATTACCAAGAAGTGGACATGCCTCTGAAAAATGGGTGAAAAAAACAAAATAGTTAGGAAGGCTGCCAAGAGGCTGACAGCAACACTGAAGGAACTGCAGGGATTTCTGGCAAGTATTGGCTGTTTTGTACATGTGACAGTAATCCCCTGTCTTCTTTATTTGGCTGATTTTCAATGGATTATCGATCATATATCGTCAATCCGTCTGTCAATGTGTGTTTTTGCATATCAAAGCAGAGTGTGAATTCTGCAGATGAGCAAATTGCTGAACAAGTCTGAATTAGAATTTTTTTTTTGTGGGGGGGTTCGTGCTACGCCAATCCCTGTCAGATATTTTCAAAGTTTATCTGCAAGTGCTCAGCAGTGGTGGTGGTGTTGAGTACAAATACCAGCAACATCAGCAAACCTCCACGGGGTAATGCTAATGCAGTTCTTTGCTCTATATGTGTAAACAAGACAAAGGCAAAAATGGACTTTGGGTGTACTTAAAAGCAAACCTCAATGTGCTGCCTCCCATCTCCATAAAATAAACACTTCAATGCCAAATAATGTGTGTGGCGAGAAGGAGCGTCAGCCTTCCTTTGAGGTGCTGCTATGGAATGGATGTGACAGTTCCAGTTTACAGACAACTCTGTTTTCCCCTGATATCTGCCAGGGTGATGCTCGTCATTAGACTTCAAAACACACACACGCTCACACAAGACACTCGCCTGTGGCCAGACCCTTAAACGGAATCCCCCCCGGGAACGCTGCCGCATAAGTCTGTTGCAGTGTAGGCGACCAACCAAGCCGCCCCCTCGTTCCTCCCGGGGAAATATGCTCCGGGCCCGGGTGTGTGTGGAGGTTGCGTGTGTGTCTTTTGCATGCGTGCAAATGCAAGGACTTTTTTTTGTACATGCCATCCATTTCTTGGAGGGAGATGGCCTCTTCGAGACCTGAGTGGGTGGCTGATTTCCCCACTTGCATCGCTCGCAGTCTGGCTTCCCACTCATGATCCCAACTTTGTTAGCTACAGTATTGCTTAAGTAGCTCTCTCGACCAGTCTCTCCCAGTCAATCTCTTAGCGACACATCAAAATACGGCGGGGCGGGGCGGGGCGAGGTAGCATGTGCCGGGCCTGCTGGAATGCATTATTGTGTAGATTCACATAGACATGCAGAATAACTAGGTTTATAGAGTAGATCCCCGGAGAAAGATCCTCTCTGTCCCTGAGTCTGGCACAGGCAACACATACACGCACACACACACTTCCTGAGTATTCCTGACGGGTCAGTGTGTCGCTAGGCACGCTCACAGCGTTCTTTCACTGGCTGTCTGTCGGGACAATAACGGTGACTTCCGGAGGATCGACCTTCAAGTCTCACTTGTGTCACTCTGGGCGTGGAGCTTGTGTGTGTGTCTGTGTGTGTGTTTGCGCGGTGAAGGAGAGCAGCGTTTGTGTATGCGTGCGTGTGTGTGTGCGTGTGTGGGGCTGGCATTTCAGCTGACTCCTCTGTTTCGGGCTTTTTAATGGCTCTTATGGGGCGGGCCTTTAATTGCAAGTCTCTCTCCCTCCTTCGTAATCCTCCCATCCTTCTGTCTCTCCCAGCCAGCCCCTTGTCTCCGCTCTTCCCACCTCTCTCCTCCCGCCGGCTGACAGTCACTCGGGGAGCCCCCAGCGCCTGGCTGGAGCTGTGGAGGCCGTATAGCATATTGACTTGCTGCAGAGTGGCTTGGGAGGAGGAGAGGTGGCTGCTTGTCACCACTAATGAATAGATGCATAAATGAATGAGCTGCTCTTTGTATGCCAGTGTGTGCATGACTTGCAAAGGGTGAAAATGTGAACGGGAGTGTTGGGATGCGCCTTTTCAACCTAGACTCGACCCTGTGCAATTTTTTCTTACTCACACAGACAGACATTAACAGTTGGCAGATTGATGGTAATAATAATTAACGGTGTGATGGCAGCCTGACATGCACACACATGCATGGGTTGAGGCAGTGGGGGTTGGGACATGGTAATAGAATGGAGGATTCTAAAAACAATACAGTTAAGTGGCAGCACGCTCCACCTGACCCCCACCCCCCCTCCATCTCATCTGGTCAGCTTGGAACTGGAGTGCTCTCGTGCCAAACAGGGACAAATAACAGCAAAACGCACGCATGCACTCACGCAAGTACAAGGGAAAGTGGAAGAGGAGGTCTGGAGAAAAGATAGATGATCTGAGGGGGCAGATGAAGAAGGGCTGAATTGTTGATGTCTTCTTCACTATTGCTTTGCGCCACATTTCAAACACTGATTGCCTTAAGAGGACAATTTACATTTCATAGGCCTGCACAACAAGTGTGTGTGAGAAGGAATTCACAGACAGGGAAAGAGACAATAGCGTTTAAAGGAGGAGAGACTTTCCTCGGTGAAGGGAAAAGGCATTGTTGTTTCTCTGTGTGAGCCATTTTTTTTTCCTATACTCTCGCTAAAATACACCTGTATGACTGCTTTATTTTTCCTTACTGAGCTTTACCCCTGGAAAAAGAAACAGTACGAATAGGACGGCCGAGGAGATGAAAGGAGAGCCGGAGGAATTAGGAATCAAGTTATGAGCGGACTTTATCTGGCGCAAAGCTGCCAAACTGCAAAGAACAAGGAAACTTTTCCTATTAACGCACTCACTCAGCTATTGTGTATGTGTGTGTACGTGTTGTTGGCCTTTCCTCACCAGTGGAGGCAGGCATCAGTGAGTCTGCTGCTGTGATTGGTTGCTAACCCTGAGGGTTTGTGCTCAATGTCTGTCTCCTGACTGGCTGCTCTGTGACCAATCAAGCGCCTAGACTTCACCGTAGCAATCCGATATAATCCGACGCACACACACATGCACACCCTCTGTGGGCATCAGCAGGTCATCTGGAAATACCTGTTATGGTTTATCTCCCTGTGACACACACACACACAAAATATATACAGTAACCTTTCTGTCTTGCCTTTGTCTCACCAGGAGATTGCTGCGTATCTCATCACTTTTGAGAAACATGATGAGTGGCTGACGACATCGCCAAAGACCAGGTGAGGATAGAGAAGACAGTCCCCCCACTCACACACACGCACACACACATGCACACGAAGGGTGACTCTGTCAGCGGGTGACTCATGTTGTTTTAATCCCTATGACTGAGTGACTGTTTGATTAAAACACTGCAAGTGTGTGTTTCTCCAAAGAGTCCTCCTGATGGGCTGCTCTACATGTACAGAAGGCTCTCGTACACGGTCGGACTGCAAAGCACCTAGTCAGCTGGAAATGGAGTATTAATGAATGTAAATGTATTAGGCTAACTGATGTATAATTCAGACATAAGGGGGAATGAGGGGTTCAGGGGATGCACGTGTGTGTGTGTTGCTTGCGTGCGTGTGTGCGTTCATGCACGCAAATGTGTGCGTGCGTGCGTCTGCGTTCATGCATGTGAATTTACATGCAAGAACTAAATATTCATCGTGAACCCTGCTTCGCTCATTTCCTCGAGTATGGCGACGGGAAAAAAAAGAGCATCTGAATAAGGATTCACCAGGTTGGTGTTTCCTTAAGATGACAATTTAGATAAGTCCTTCAAATGACAACATGGTGGATGAGTATGATTGCGAGCATCCAAGCTTAAATGCTTTTGCTGCTTCCCACCACTGGTCTCTATCTATGACATTAAAACATAGCAAGGGCATGATGGGAGAGAAGAAAAAGTCGCGAAAAAGTCAAGTAAGTGCAGCGGTCACCTCCTGGCCGCATTTGTGATTACTGATGCCGCTGAGCGCCTGAGGTGATACCTCTGTGCTCCCATTGTGCGAGCTGAAGGACTCTTCTCAGGAGCAGCCTGAGGCCAGCAGCACAGTTTATGTTGCGGATGGATTTCTCATTGATTGCTTGTGCTGCCGTATCGCCTCGGCTTCCCAGCAGCCACAGCAGCAGCAGCAGCAGCAGCAGCAGCAGCAGTCGTATTGCTGTTATTGAGCAGCAGTTAGATATAATCCCATTTATACATGACATCAGGCACGATTAGAACAGATTACACGTAATCCCATCAGATGGAAAAGGAGCTCAGCAAAAGGAGACGGTGACATTTTTGTGCCCGCGCCGCTCTGCGTGTGTTTGTATCCGCATTGCCGCCGCTAAGACAACAATCAACGACCTTCATTTGTCCTCTCGCTGGAATCCGAGTTTAGAGTAACGACTGTTGCCCCCGTCTCGCTCGTCTCTCGTCTTCTCGCCTCCTTCTCTCCTCCCTTTACCGGACACACTCAATAGCCCACTCTGTCTCTTTATCTTTGCCTTCTCTTTTTCCGCTCTTCTCCCCTTGCCTTCTCTGTTTTCGCTCTGCTACACCGTGGAACGGTGGAAAAGCTTTTTATATCCCACACATCACAGGCCAGTTACAATCAATAGCATTTATGTCTGCTTGAATCGGAGGCTTTTCAAGGAGCACGGGCACCATCCTCACACACGCACGCACGCACGCCAACGTGAAACGCACACACATCTGATCTCATCCATCGTCTCCATAACATAATTAGAATCAGCAGCCCTCAGATGACTCACACGGCAAGAGACAGACTAAACTCATCTTTGATAGGAAGGTGGGGGTCTCCGCTCGCCTTCCAAGCTGGCAGGCTCCCCCCCACCACCACCACCCCTAAAAACAGAACAGATTTGCGGTGTCAAAGAAAATCAGTTCAAAGCAAATTCAATTTCACTACACACTGTGCGCAGCGTAAATTGCAATCATCCCAGTCCATATGTGCCCACGTCAAACTGGAGGCGAGAGCGGTGTAGTGAAGGCAATGCATGAGACCAGAAGATGAGAATGAAAGCAAGGCCATGAGAACGGAGGGACGCAGTCAAGACAAAATAAAGAGATGGTCTGATAAGAGGGATAAAGACTGTGTGTGTTTGTGCACGCGCACTTGTGAGTATCTGTTAGTTTATTGATTGTCTCTGTTGTCATGAGATAAGGCAAAGATGCATTTTCCACAATGCCCCCCCACCCCAACACACATGCAGTGAACACATACACTTGTCCTTAACGTTATAGAAGAATGATTGATCGTCGGGCAGCAGATTTGACATTGAGCGCCGAGAACACATGCTTGTAGGTCCCGCCATCTGTGACATTGCTATTGCGGCTCTGTCTTCTCACGCATATGCTCACCTGGCCTCCGTGCGTGTACGTTAAAGGACATTCGAGCACTTGACTCGAAAAACTCATTTCAAATTCCGTTTGTTTGACAACCATGGTGTTTGATGGGGTTGGGGTTAAGCAGTAAGATGAAGAATTAAGATTCGAATAGAAGTGATGGCTTGATTTCTAGGACGTGATCAGTCAGGGTCCCGATTGTGTCACTACCGTGTTCTCTGTGATGGGCCATCAATCTAAATTCGAATATGAATATTGCATTAAGTTGTATAAATTAATTCCCAAAAGTCTAATTTCCTCACTCCATTAGCATTTCTCTTGGCTGCTCTGCTTCCAGTATGCACATATGGAGGGTAGATTTTTTTCAGATTTCAGTTGTATGTGGCACTAACCAATAATGCTGCAAATAATGTACGTGGCGCAGTTGTGTGCTGTGCTTTTTTTTTTAAACATATATTATATATATGAAGTTATTATTATTATTATATATTATTAGTTGGGTTTTGTTAGTCAATGATATAACAATGGTCATGACATGAAATTCGAGGTGCCGAGTGCTCAGTGAAAAAAAATGGCGTGTACTCAATTTGTTTTCATCAAGTGGGTTGTACAAACTACAATCTTCTGGATTCAGATGCATTTTTTAAAGTAGACTACACATCTAGTACTTCAAAATGTATCTGGATCTATAATATTTTATTTTGTGCAACCATTTGACAAAATAGAAGAGAGTAATTGTATTTTTTTTTTCCATTTCAGGACCCGCCACTGCTACTGTAACTCATATATGACGTATTTTCTTATTAGTCATAGTGGCGATGGCAAGCCTAGCCACTTGCACGCTGCATTCATTGTGAAGTGGCAAAGGCATAACTTGTGCCTTCCAGACAGAACATGCAGAAGCCTGACACTGCGCGTTTGTACAACTGATGCGATTACCCCATTAAAATAATGAAATGCATGGCGAGGTCAGTGGAACGGAGGCAATTGCTTTCAACACAATGGGATGAGGACAGTGAGGCTGATGTGAAAAGCGCTGGTGGTTGTTCCACCACTTGATGCTGCACCTTTGATTAGGCTCTATTTGTCTTTTCAAGCATGTCCGTACAATATTGTTTGATTTTCATTGTAAACGTCAAAGCACATGAATCAGTTGTCAAAAATATTTATATCTTAAAATGTGAAGCAAAATTTACGCCAACTGATGTCATTTTCTGACTCAGCACACTAAATTACCCAGAAAACAAAATAAAATAAATAAATAAATAAATATTGCTGGCCAGCGTAATCAGTCCACTTTCATGGAAGACTGCCAACGTTTAAGACATTTACTGATGAGAAGATGAGATTGTGAGCATTAGGACGATTTTAAATTAAATTACAAAAGGGTATCCAAATGATTCATCGATTATCAAAAATAATCATTTATAATTTGACAATAGATTCACTGCTAATCGATTAATCATTGCACCTTGAATCGGATGTATCGAGTCTGTACTCAGACGCTAATGCTTGTGCTGTGTTAATGGATGGACCTACTTAAATATACACGTGTGTGTGTGTGTGTGCGTGCGTGCGTGCGTGCGTGCGTGCGTGCGTGCGTGCGTGCGTGCGTGTGTGTGTTGAATTTGGGAGTTTAACCTTGACATTCTTTGCCAATAACACTGGGAAATTTCCATCTCACTGAGCAATGAAACGCTGACATTATCAATGACATCACCGCGTTACACAATATTTATTCTCCCGTGTCATACTAATTCTCACAGCGCGCGCTTCGTTGACACATTTTACTCTTCCCTCCTAACAGGCCTCAAAATGGCTCCATGATCCTTTACAACCGCAAGAAGGTCAAGTACAGGAAAGATGGCTACTGCTGGAAGAAAAGGAAAGATGGGAAGACCACCCGGGAGGATCACATGAAGCTCAAAGTCCAGGGTGTGGAGGTGAGAGGCTGCCGTGAAGAAGAAACAAGTCTGTGATCTCTTTTTGTGCTGAGTTGTGCTTCGCTGCCAATCCAATCCATAATGTTAGTCACTCCTTCACTCCTTGTAGACACATGCGTGGAACGCAAGGGCACACACAAACACACACACATGCTGGAGCTACAGGGCTAAGAGCGATATACCTGTGTACGTGCGCCTAAGTGTGTTTGTGTGAGAGCTGTCACTCCTCCGCGCTCTCCCTGCTCCTGCTCCTGCTCCTGTCCCTGTCTCCCTTCCCCTGGCTCTCTCTTTTCTGAAGGATAAGAGTGTGTTTGGCCAGCAGCCAGGAATGATGTCAATGCCTTCTTCAGCAGAACAGAGAGGGGTATCGATCCAGTCTCAAGGCAGCGTCTGTGCGTGCCTGTGTGTGTGCGCGTGTGTTTGAGTCACATCGGCCAGCTCCCAAATTGATTATTCAGCAGGAATGTACCAAGAGGTGAGAGCAGTGAGCGTGCATGTGTCAGGAAGAGAAAGACGGAGGGAGACTGGAAAGCAAAGACGCGACGGCGAGGCGGCGCTCATGGAAGGCTCACTAGTTGTGCATAAATGAAAAGCAGACATAGGCAAAGGGAATAATTGAGATCAACTCTTCCCATCTGCACCTCTATTATTTACAACCCCACACTCGCACTGACAATCATCTGACATGCATTTTTCTGCTGCCGTGCACAAACACACACAGACACACACATCCAAAGGCAAGTGTTTCTCTCCCCGGTAGTTGCTCAGTAATTGTTTGTGTCACCTCTTCCCGGGACCCCCTCAAGCAAGAAAGCATTGTGTCGTGCAGGGGGCAGGAATGGCGGAGCGGCGGTGGGAGAGGAGGAGGACAGTGAGAGACAGGAAAAACACAACCCCTGGATTGAGAGCCTCCTCATATCAGATGGAAATATATGGAAATGCACTCTGCCTTTGGCCAAACACACTTTGGATAGCTTGCGGGCTTTTTCTCTGAAGAGGCAAAATGGCAAGAAAATGAGAGTGCGAATGAGACAGCAAACAGAAGCGACTTTTCGTGTTGCTATTATATATCCTGCATGTCAAGTATTCGCCGCCGCTGTCTGTACAATTGTGTCTTAACGATGTGATGACCTTGATAGGAGACCGTTTCGACCTTCCACAGGGAAATCCCGCAGGAGCCAGAGCAGGTTCAGCCTATCGATCGATATTCATACCCCGGTGCCAATTATTGATATTTTACAAGTCGACAACATCTAACCAAGGACCTTTTTCGAAAATACGTACATCGGCATGTTTAGCTCCTAAATGAATACGACCTGAGTGGCTATAACCTGAGTTCTCCTTTGCTGTTCTCTCCTTTGCTGTCCTCACCTCATCCTCTCCTTGTGTCCCGCTCCCTCCACCCCACCCCCCCCACCCCCCCCCCCCCCCCACCGAAATCCCCTCTCCTCTCTCTAGTGTCTGTATGGCTGCTACGTCCACTCCTCCATCATCCCCACCTTCCACCGTAGATGCTATTGGCTGCTGCAGGTAAGCCACCCGCCCCCTTTCCCAGCTTCTCAACATTCAATCAAGACGACTGTATAACAGGGAAGGATAAATTATATAGAGCCATCTTGACAAGTTGAAGCCTATTTACGGCCACGTCGCTCCGGCTCGACATGGATTTCTTCTTCGAGCATGTTATGTTAATTCACAACTCTACACAGGGCTAAACTACCAGAAACTGGATAGTATATTGTTAATTTTACGCACCACATGTTTAATCTCTTAAATTGTCCATTACATTTTCAAAACAGCACACTAACCTCCAACATAAAGCATTGATAAACATCCTCCTCTTCAAAATTTAATGAGGCAGACTGTACTAAAAAGTCGGGTGATAATAAAAGTGGACGCCATTGCTGGGTTTATCGTTCCACTCAGGATATATCTGGTGAACACGCTTTGCTGAGGAAACTTTTTTTCCCCGCCTGAACTTTTCACGCTATTCCTCACTTGCACAACCTATCAAGGTCTTAAGGCACTTCTCTCTCCATGTGGTCCTCCCCAGGAAAACACCCTGGAGCGCCATACAACATCCACACACACATTTCACACATATAGATTTTTTAAGCTCACCCCCGCCCCCTCCAGCTCATGTGAAAAAAACACGCGCACACACACACATCCCGCCCTTGATTGGCCATGCAAGAGCGGGTAACCAGAACTTCATCATCTCCAGACCTACATGTTGAATCTTAAACATTCCCTTCATTTCCAAGAAAATATTGGATGCCCAGCGATATTCCTTTAAAATATGGAAATCTAATACATATTCATGCATTCCTTGCCAATAGGTCTTGCATAATTTGTCACATGAATTTTACAAGGACGTTCTCGCCACATGGTGTAAATTGAATTTGCCCCCTATCAAATATATTTTATTTTTCAGCGCATTTGATTCCCTTGTGACTCTCAGAGTTGAACATTTGGCAGGGGAACTTCTGCTTCCTCCCTCAGTAATGTGCCATTTTCTGCTCTTTGCACATATATCACATCACATCAGTGAATATGATCATAAATGAGCCTGTCTGTTCTGTTGCATTGCACAGTGTGGTGCTGCAGCAGCCCACTGTGCCATTTTCTTGTTCCACCTCAGCACGCCCTCCCCCTCACCTGAGTCTGTCTACTGAATCTTTTATCAAGAGGAGCCTCTCTCTCTCCTTCTCTCTCTCTCTCTCTCTCTCTGCTGTCCAGCCACATACACACTTGTTGAATCATTCATGGGATATCAATTCCATAGGTCTGCCGGTGGGCTACAGTACGGCGAGCACCGTGCTGACCTGTTCATTCGTTAATTCACTCTCTAAATCGCACGCTCACCAACACACGTGCGGACGTTTCTGCTGGCCCTGCAATGCAAGGAAGCGAGAGCAGTGACTGGGCTTGAGCTGTTAAATGTTTTATAGGCAGGTGAGAGAATCTTGTCTGACACGCTATATCCGACCTCCTTCCTGACCTCCGCATACTCCTCTGCTTTCCGTGTCCTTTCCTTCTCCTTCTGCAAATACACTGCATCAATGTACTCTCTTGTTGATAGAGACAGATGAGCAAACATAAAGGCCATGTTTTACCAACGAGACGTGTCTTGCTGTCTTATAGAACCCGGACATCGTGCTGGTGCACTATCTGAACGTTCCGGCGGTGGACGATAGCGGGAAGCCATGCGGCCCCGTTCTCTGCTCTATCAACACGGACAGGAAGGAGTGGGCCAAGTGGAGCAAGGAGGAGCTCATCGGACAACTCAAACCTATGTGTGAGTTATCGCTTCCAGCCCCCTTGCCGCTCACTGGCCCGGCCCGCAGAATCATACTGTGTCAGCAACCAAAGCGGTTATTGTGATTAGAATTAAAAAGAAAACAAAAAAAAAACAAATCATACCCAAACTTCAAATGTACGACTTCAAAAACACTGCTGGCTCGGCTTTCCCAAATCCACTTGAGATAAGAGGCAACTGCAGAACTTGTGATGTAGAGACTACTATAAAGAACCGGCTGTGCAATTTCAGCTGTTCTTTTTATGTTTTTGTTTTTAGGGGATAATTCTAAAAGTCAGTGCCATGCTGCCACCTACAGGCAATTACGCATTGCACCAAAGAACCAATAAAAAGGGGTGGTTGGATGGAGGGGCCCAGGCTGGAGGTGCCCAAAATATCTAGCATGTATTATTCATAAGTCAGCACCAGAGAGGGAGAAGATAACTTCAGTACACACATACACACACACACACACACACACACGCGGAAAATTACCTAATCGCTCATCTTTTGATCTGCTTTTGAAGGACGAATAAGGACGGCTGCCCAGAACAAAGTGGCTTGTTGACTTAAGTAGTACTCATATCTCTTGCCAGTGAATCACATCTATCCCTCTATTGGCTTCATGAACAAATTCAGGATTACAATATTTTTTGTATCTTGTTTGAATGTAAATGTTTTACAAATCTGCTCATGCATTTTGCATGAGCGTCACGGAGAGATTTGGATCACTGACCGTGAGCCGCACGACAGATGAGTACCGTCACTTTACATTACAGTCACTGGAGGGCGCCGACGTGCACTTGAAATAATGCGATCGAGTGAAATTAAACGCTCTTTCTTCATTTTTTGATGTTCATTTTTTATGTAAATCTTGTATTGGTTGTGTGCCAGGTGCTGGAAGCAGCCTACACCAGAAATGCTCCAGTGTCAAGCAGCGCATCATCTCATCCAAGCAGGAGTCAGGGGCAGCAGCAGGGGGTGGTGCGACAGCGGGTGGCGGCGCCACAGCAGGCCAGAGATCTGAGGAAGCAGATGGCACAGAGGTCCAGAACAGCGATGTTTCAGAGGGTCAGACAGAGCCCAGTCCAGGGGGGCGCAGGAGCAGGGCAGGCGGGGGCGACAGGAGGAACGGCCGAATGCCAAAGCCCTCCCTTCTCCCGCAGAGCAGCATGGAAGTGTCCTCCTCCACCTCCACCAACCAGGTGGAAGTCCCTGACACTACCCAGAGTTCCCCGCTCTCAATCACCAGTGACATGGCGGACAGCCCTGCGCTCGCCATCAGTGCCGGCCTGTCGCAGAGCACTGCCGTGTTCATGTCCGAAGTCACCACGCTAACCGGGGATTCGGTTTATTCAGCTGGCCACACCCACCTTCTGCCGTCCACCCACGAGAGCGCCGCCACTGGCATCCTGTTGGCCGTCGCCCCCGAAAACCAGAGGTTCGCGTCCTTTCCCGGAGGCGTGGGCTTAGGAGAGGGAGGAGAGTTGGTTCTTTCCAGTTCGCTTGACACGGGCGGAGGAGTCAGCCTTCCAGAGGCTGCCATGACCTTTGACCCTGACTGCTTCCTGAATAACCCCAAGCAGGGTCAGACCTACGGAGGAGGTGGAGGAAAGACTGAGGGGTGTAACGGTAACGATGGGGGGATCCACTGTTCATCCAACGGCTTCGTGTACAACCCGTCCCTCGTCAACAACATCAAGAAGGAAGCGACGCCTATGGAGCAGCCACTGGCCCCGCAGAGTAGTTATGTCGGAGAGGGGGCGGGCCTCAGCCCCAGCACCACTCTGGAGCAGATGGACTTCAGTGCTGTCATGTCATCACCGTGCGTCCCGGGTCTCACCCAGTCCGCGCACCACCCTTCGCCAAATCTCTTCCTCCAGACCTCCACGCACACCAACCCGCCCTCCCAGCAGCAGACCAACGGCACTGAGGCAGCACAGGAATCCGATGACGCCAGAGCTTACATCAGCCTGCCGGCGGATCACCCGATCACCAACGGAGACCACCGTGCACACCTCCACCAAACCAGTCAAGACCAAGCCCTGTGTGGGAGGAACGGAAAAGGAACATCAGTGGCCTCTTTCCCGCTAACGGGCCAGGACGCTAATGTTGAGCAGCCCGGCGGCGGGGTTCGCCAGGAGGTCGGTGGCAAAGTTCTTGAGAATGGCGCAGAGTTGCTGCTCAAGCCTGGCGCTGCTCACGAGGCTTACGCCAGTGTGGACGCTGAACACTACCTTCAACCTACAGATGGCAATGGAGTTGGGGACGAAGCGGGAGGGGGCTGTGGACCTGCGGGAGGAGAAAATGAAATTCTATGTAACGGAGTAAGCTTGTCTGGGGCCGGCGGTTCGGTGGTGGCCAGTCCTCAGTCAATAGGCGCTGCTGGTGCGAGCATGGAGAGGGCACTCTACAATTCCTCTCTTCCTCCACAAGGTGGAGGCGTAACTGCCACGGCGGCTGCAGCAGGAGCAGCCATCAGCCTGGAGGGCTTTGAGGCTTCGTTTGGAAGCCAGTTCTCTGATCTAATCAATGATTTCATCTCGGTCGAAGGGTCTGCGGGCGGGGTAGGGGCTGCCGTCAACGGGGTGCTGATGCCTCAGGAGGGCGCGGTGGGAGAGGAGCAGGGCACAGGGGAAGGCCACCTACAGGGCTCCGAAGTGGAGCAGGGAGCTCTGGGAATGCTCCAAGAGACCGGGAGGCTGTTTGCTGTGACAGACTACTCCCCAGAGTGGTCTTATCCAGAGGTTAGTAACAACATTAGTATCATTATTTATTCATCATTGTTGCCTGGAGTAAAATCAAACTGACACATGATGGAAGACGCCTTGTACTGCTGTTAAAAAATGGAATCATGCTCGCGACTGATTGCCGAGTTAATGAAATTTCAATATTACATGGATTCCTCTGGGTGGCTTCATTAATTCATCCATCTATCGCACTGAATTGTACAGTTGTTGAACAACTTTGGCACGTCACTCTTAGGACAATATGCTTTATGCTTTAGTATTTATGGGGAAACCTAACAAAGGTGCAATCCAGGCCAATTTTCTTTTTGTTTAGATTTGTTTACGCTTAAGACCTTGCCAAAGGCATTTCCATTGAGAACTCTAGATGTGAATTAAAGCATTTTATTCTTGTTTTATTTTCTTTTTCATTCCCATTCTATTGTTGTTTTGCACATTTGCAGTCCCTAGTGCCTTTAGAAGTTGAAAGAGCATTTAATCATCTGTTGATGCTTCATTTTTTATTTCTTTTATGAAATGTTTTCCTATTATCTTCACTTCCACCTTACTCGGTCTATGATTATTATTGTATTGGTTCATTTCTATTTTGGGACTTGCTGTTTATTCCACTACAGCTTCCTGTGACAAAGTCACCATATTGTGTCAACTTCCACTAACCGGTGTTTGTGCTGCAGGGTGGCGTGAAGGTCCTTATCACGGGGCCGTGGTTGGAGTCAAGCAGTGAGTACAGCTGTCTGTTTGACCACATCAGCGTCCCCGCGGCCCTCATCCAGCCTGGCGTGCTGCGCTGCTACTGTCCAGGTATGTCATCTGTCTACACGGTATCTTCTGATATATTTTGTCGTTTGACATGCATACATTACAGCCACAATATTATTGACACCTACTCAACGGTCAATCATATGGTCATCCCTAGACTGTAAGCACAGGCCACTTGATTAGGTACAGATGCCCCTGTAGCAATTATTCGGCCTTATAGATAATAATGTTTATTTAGAGAGCGATAATATAAAAAGTATGCCGAAGGTTGGGGTAGTATATTAGACTCCACTCTTTATTAATCCTTCATCTTATTTTTTTTTCCAGCCCATGACACAGGACTCGTCATGCTGCAGGTAGCAATGGGTGGCGAGGTCATCTCTTCTTCTGTGGTTTTTGAATACAAGGCACGCGACCTTCCTGCTCTCCCATCCTCTCAACACGACTGGCTGTCTTTGGACGGTGAGAGCATTCAGCCTGTGTATTGCCAAACCGTTATACTTGCAAAGTGGCCACGAACTGCTTGCAATTATTCCAAATGCTTAAGATTTAATGAGTTTCAAAGATTGGGACGTGCGTTTTTTTTCATTGTGAGCAATGTGTGTAAAATTATGACTTTGTGAATGAAAGAGAATAGATGAAATTATGAAACATTCATAAACTAGGGGAAAATACAGTTTGTGTTAATTTCTTCACACTCTCAGTTCAAATGTCTGCTGTGGTTCTGACATCGACTCCGGCTGTGCTTTGTGAAGTTTTCATTTTCATGTTCTCGCTCTGCTTACGTTGGTTTTCTCCGGTAAATTGTAAAACTGCACCAATCCTCCAAGGAACCATACTTTGTAAATTGCACTCGACGTTTGCAGCACACCTGTGAGCCCAGTGAGAATAAGCGGTCTAGAAAATGCATGGTTGGATTTTGTATGGCCCTCTGAGGAGTAAAAAGGTCAACGTGATGTGTGTGTTAGGTTCTAAGTGTGTGTGTTTGCGCGTGAGTGTTTTTGGACTCTCTTCACTTTCACTCTGGTTTTGTTCTACACATTTCATGCAAATAAGGAAGCATATTGGTATATATTCATTTAGCATTTCACAATTTTAAATGACGTCAGATTTGATTTAAAAGTACTGCACTGTCAGGCAGGTTGTCTGGGCTTGAATGCAAAGTCTGGTAACACACGTGTCTCCTCGGCGACGCATGCCCTGATTTTACCGCGCGCGCTCGTGTGTGTGCATGCGCCCCCATTCTGCGCCTTGCGCACTGCGGCAATGCGGCTACGCGGTCACAGCGTACATACACGACTGAAGGGCAAACACAATGTGGCTCAGTCGCCGTGCCATTGACAGCCCGCTAAAGGTTGGATTCATAAACACGACTTTGGTGAGGGGCGCTTAGCCATGTTCAGCAAAGTGTGGAGGTAAAATATAAAATGGTTCAAAAGTGCGTCTACGCATCGTCTCATGTCTGCTCCAGTTTAGTTGGGTGTGCAGTCTTCACATGCGGTGATGACGACCTAAACCTCCTGCTGCTCCAAAGTCTGGCGGGCTGATTTGAAGAGAAGAGCGCCGCTGCTCTCTTCACGCACAACGTGCGATTTCTCTCTCTCTCTCGCTCCCTCGCTCACTCTCTGGCCCCCTCCCCTCTCTCACTGTTGTTGGGAGTATCGACGTGAGTGTCGCACACTTCAAACTAACGCGGTTGAGCAGAAACTGGAACAAAGAGACAGTCGCTGTTTGGGTTCGTAAATGATATGATTTCATTTTATTTTAAAATTCACGTTTGGAAATTGCTGGTTTTGCCTCCATGTGGTGCATGTGTTTGTTTATTCGGGTGATGCTGCATGCTTGCATTCAAATTATTTATTGTTAGACTGACTATGATCAAAATTGATTTCATCCGATGGTAATGTTTGTGTTTGCTTGCTAAATGTTTGAGTTAAAAAAAACAAAAAAGAATCTCAGAGGTTGCTTTTGTTGGAAGCAGAGCTGGAGAACAATAACACAACAAGTGCGGGGAGGCTATTTACCTCCTGGAGCCGCTTACACAATTGCAACCAATATTAACGTGCTGTTTATGACTTATGTGTATGCCATGCCCATCCAGTTGACCTTCCATAACAGCGTGTGTGCATTGACATTTCTTTATTGCTGTTGTTGTTATGATCTATGATGTTTTTTAGAGATGGAAATTGCCTGCTTGAAAATGGATGAGTCCAGGGACTATAACAATCTCATTAAAAGTATGACGATAAGCAGTTGGTAGTTGCTCGAATGATTTTCTTCATGACGAGTTTTTCCTGGCGAGGAATAGTGTTTAAAAAAAACAATGGCAAACTTCTGACATCGCGGTCTCGCCGAAGAATAACTTTTAACAGGAATTGATGGTGAAAAAGAGGAGGCAGTTTAGAGCGGCTTGAGAAATATATCAAAGCAGCTGACAGTATCGATAAAGAAAAACAGGTATTCAGTGTTGTTTTGAAATATACAAAATGTGTGTCACATTTTGAAGTCGATTTTGTTTCCCTTTTTCTTTCTCTCTGGTTACAGCTTGTACATCTGGAATATATTTGTCGTATGGTTGGCTTCTTATTCACACTGATCGATCATCTCTATGTCTGATTGGTGAACTGGAATGTTTGGAGCCTGATGTTTGTGTCACTCACATGGCTCCTCCCTCTTTTTTTCCTCAGTCTGTGTGCTACAGACAGCGGAGAGGAGAGGGAAATAAAGAGCCTGAGTGACATGATGTGCACTGCAGCAAACTGCAGCTGCATGGGAATGAAGGGTCACACTTGCAGCTATGTAAAAATTATTCATAAGCTTGTCTGATGCTGGATGTACTTTCACTTTTCATTGCTGATTTAGACCCTGGATGGTCCTTGGGTGTGTAGATTTATGTCAAGCCCATCATAAACAACCTTCCTTAGGACTGCTTATCTTCTAAGAGACAGTAACTATTGTTTTGAAAAGCTCATCTATTATTTTCTGCAGATACCCAGTTCAGGATGTCCATCTTGGAGCGTCTGGAGCAGATGGAACAGAGGATGGCGGATATAACCAATCAAAACCCTGGCTCTGAAACTATGGCAACCAAGAGTGGAGGTGTAGAGGGAGGGGGAGCCGCCGAACAGCAATCTCAAGTAAGGCAGAAAGATGCAATTTGTTTCAATGAGGAATTTCTTGAACATGAATGAACAACAAAAGAAAAAATAAATCTCAGGCGGGTATTTAAAATTAGTTCAGTAGAGTGCAGACATTTGCTGATATTAGGGTCATTTATATTTTCTTGTTTTGGGCACAAAGGATTCTCTAGTCCCATTTGTCCTGTAAAAGGGCGCTCGAAACTCCAGCTGCCGATAAATGGGCTCAAAGCTGTTGTGAACGTTGCCTTCGTTTAATCTGCATGTCTGTTATACCGGCCCCTGGTGGCCGAGGTACATGCACCATAAAATGACACACAATGAAATTAATCACGGCTGTTTAATTGTTTACATTGTATGTAATTATGTCATTACTGTATGTTTTATTAAAGAGGTGACAATGTTATTAGGTGCGATTGTTCCCATTAGAAAATAAGAGGCTAGAACGGCTTGATGGGATATGCATTCATTTCAATGGAGGAAGCTGATTTGAGATACAAGCATGTTCACAGAGTGAATTAAACTTGTATGTCAGGCTCCACTTCATTTTTTTCCTGCACCAAACATTAACAGGTTATTTCTTGGGGCAAAACCTTGTAGACTTTTTCTTTTCAACATGAAAACATCCTTGGTGGATATAAAACAACACTTCAATCACTGTAACAATTTCTTCCCCAGACGTCCCCTGACCACAGCTCATTTGAGGGTCGTGTTGTAGTCGTGTGCGAGAAGATGATGTCCCAGCCCTGTTGGGCTTCCTCCAATCAGCTCGTCCACAGCAAGAACTCGAGAGGAATGACCTTATTGCATCTGGCTGCAGCTCAAGGCTATGCCGGGCTCATTCAGACTCTCATCCGCTGGCGGTGAGTAACAAATAATTATAGCAGAACATAGAGAGGGACGCAGCATCTCACGTGACCATTTTGCTCTGCAGCACCAAGCACGCTGACAGTATTGACCTCGAGCTGGAGGTGGATCCTCTTAATGTCGACCATTTCTCCTGCACACCACTGGTGAGTGATCGATATTTCCTTATGCGGTCTTTTCTCCATGTCCGTGTGTGATGACATCCCATTGGTCTTTCCAGATGTGGGCATGTGCTCTGGGTCATACTGATGCAGCACTGGTGCTATACCAGTGGGACCCAAGAGCTTTGGCAATTCCCGATTCTCTGGGACGCTTGCCGCTCAATATCGCCAGATCTCGGGGCCACACGCGGCTGGCTGAGCTCTTGGAGCAGCTACAACAAAGTCCTCAAGCTCAAAGTCAGCCTGCTGACACGTGGATGGACAGGTGGAGAGGAGGCTCCGAGATCAGCAGAATAAACAACAGTCACTCCTCAAATGGAAACTCAGGTGGGAAAGTAGAAAAGAACATATGTTTGGCTGAACTGACCCATTATATCATGTAATTGGGATATACATGAGATTTTGCTAATATTCAATTCTTATTCCAATTCCCCTAGAACTGAGGCGAGCCCGCACTGAGAGCCAGCCCAACAACCAGACCTGGAACCAAACAGGACACAGAGCTTCACAGACAACCCAGGGAGAGCAAGGGGGTCCACCCCCAGCGAAAAGACTCAAGCCCACCCAGCAACAGCTCGCTAACTCAACCTCCAGCAACCTCAACTCCCTCCCCAACCACCACAGCCCAAACACTCACACTTCCCCTCTTCCAAGTCCTCAACAAAGCCAACATCCCAACCTCAGCAATCGGAGCGCACCTCCCGCCAGCTTCAGTCCTGACTGTCTTCAGCTCCCCAGCCCCTCCTTCTCCCACCTGCAGGCCAGGATAGGGGCGTCTGGAGGCGGGGCCAGGTGGAGTCTGAGACAGACTCTGGGGCAGCGTAGTCTAGCCAGGAGGATTCTCGGCAAGGAGCGACTGGCTGTTCACCTGCGCCAGAGAGTCCTGTCAGATAGGGGAGAGGGGACGGAGCTGCTGACCTATCAGGATAACACAGAGGACTTGCAGGTAGGACTGGGACTTGCACCACATTTACATAAAGACAGCGGTACCTTGACTTACAACCACACAAGTGTTTTTTTTTTAAGTGACAAGCGTGTGTGTGTTTGTTGCAGATGGACATTTCAATGCTCACTGATCACATCATGGAGACATCCACTGCTCGACTCAAACAGGAGGATATGGAGACTGAGACAGACTCCGGAAGGGTGGGCCTCGGCGGCGATGTCAGACTACTGTCCGGTTATCTTGCTGAGGTGGAAAGGTAAATGAAACCAACGTATTCCGATCGTCTACGCTTGACTTAGACATACATTTTGCTCCGCAGGTTCCTTAATGCCAAGCCCCAGACTCCTGGCCCGAAAGCAAACTCTCACTCAGGGCCTGAGGGTGAGTAGTGTCCTCAAGCTAAGGAAGCTCCATCAACCCCCTCTGATTGGAACTCCTTCCTCTCCGCAGCTATGAAAGCCGAACGCTTGAAAACGGACTCCTCCTTTCTTGCCATGACAGAAGCGGAGCAGAGAGAGCTGTGTGACACCATCAGGAATGCTCTGCACTCTCTTCGAAAACACAAGGTAGCCGTTTTCTCGCGTGACCCCCCGACCTCCACTCCAATTTCACATGGTGTAAATGCTTCGATGATCTACTCTTCCTGTCATGTATCTATCTATCTTGAGTGATACATGTTTGCTTGCTTGCATGAGCAGCTTTTATACAAATTCTTACCATCACCCCCTTCAGGGTCCTATTCAGGAACAACGCAAAGAGATTGCAGCAGTGATTCAACGCTGTTATAAGAGATACAAGCAGGTATGGGACAATCATACTTAAAACGTTTTGGAACTAAAGCTGCATTATTGTAGTCAAAATCTTTTCAAACAGATTTTTTTTTTTTATAACTAAAGTCCTTTTCTTAGAGCGTAAAGGCATCTCATCTAGAATAAAACATTATGTGTATGTTATATTTTTTTAATATTTTTTCTTTTTCTGTTAAATTGGACTTCAGTATCATAATATATCTTAGAAAAATGGTTCTAACAATAAATGGCGCCGTACCAGCACAGGGAATAGGATCCAAGTCACTTTGCATACGCCCAGCTCTTTCTGCAGTCTACATTTCATTTTTCTTTTATTATTCTTATCAATTTATTGTACTGAGCAGCCTGGACAGAGATGCATGCACCAGAAAAGACACCAAGCAGGTGTGCAGGGGTCTGCGGGCATTAAAAAGCAATTTTATTTTTATCATTTTTTTATTATTATTGCCAACTGAGCCGCCAGGACACAGACTGCTTCAACAATTTGCATGTTCATGTTTTTTCTTTTTGCCATTGGTCATTTGTCATGGTACCTTTCTATTGTCATCACAAAGAAAGAAATGCCCACCAAGCATTTGAATGATCAAGTAATATCTGTTGCATTAGTTCAGCCATTCGGAAAAAAAAAAAAAAAAAAATCCTTGAGTAACTGAACTGGATGTCAAGGATATTGAATACATTCTCAAATGGCTTTCCATATACTCTACCTATTGCACCTCCAAGGAGCCAGTATCTTTCTGAAGCATTTTTTAAAAGTCTGTTCAGTAGTGAAAATTTTTACTGTCATATGACGAGTTTACAACCCAACTGCTTTCAGTATGCACTTTATAAGAGGATGACCCTGGCAGCCATCCTGATCCAGAGTCGTTTCCGGAGTTTCCATGAGCAGAGGAAGTTCCAGCAGAGTCGCAGAGCAGCAGTCCTCATACAGCAATACTATCGCTCCTACAGACACTCCCTCAGGTGCTGAAAACACAAAACCCGTACTCACAATCATTGTGTCCCATTAAAAAAAAAAGGCTCACACTTATGCCTTTGCCCGCAGCAACCTTCTGACAAAGAAACAGAACCAGGCTGCACGCAAGATCCTGAGGTTTCTGCTCCGATGCCGCCACAGGTGAGCCGTAATGTTGGACTCGCACGTGCACACACACCATGCACATTGCCCACACACACGTTCAGAGCCCACTGCCACACGGGCATTGGTGCTAACAGCTGCTGTTGTTTTACTGTTCCTGCGAAGCCCTTTGATGGACCATAGGCCCCTGAAGCGGGTGAGTCCACCCCCCACCCCCCTTCTCTGGCTCTCTCTCTTCCTCTCGCTCTGTCTTTCTCTCTCTTGGTGGCAGATGCCTGTTTGCATGTGAGGGGAGGAGAGGGTCCTCTCCCTCCCTCCCTCGCTCTTCTGTCTGTCTCGTCAACGATTGCGGAATGATGCTGCTACTTCTGCATGACTGACAGATAGATAGAGGAGCACTCTTGCACATGATCTTCCTGGGGGCATGACATCAGTCGGGGAATCAATCGTCTTGTTTGTCTCCTTTTTGTGCCTTGAGGGGGTTGGGTAGAATTTCCAGGGTGGAGATTTGCCCAAAAAATAGCTTGTGGGTATTTACTGTAGAGGAATTACAGGGATGGGCAACTGGTGGCCTGCGGGCCTCATGCCACTACATTATGAATGGCCCCTTGATTCATTTTGGATTTAAAAAAACAAAAAAAAATCCTTGATAAACATTCAGGAGGCGTTTTTCATAAACTTCAGGGGAAATGGGGTGTCCTACAAAAACTGGGGAAAATAAAAAATAATGCAAAAATATTGAAAAGACAAAAATTGCAAATGCATATGAATCTGCAGAGGTTGGCTAGTTTTTGGTTGTAAAATCACCAATCACCACTAGATGGCAGACCTTTTTTCATTGCACTTAAACTAGGTCTTACGCTACAACTACAACGCGAGTTGGCAGAACAAATTTAGTACCTCAGTCTTACAATTTTGTTGAGTTGATATCTGTGATAAAATATTTTTTAAAAATGAGATCTTGCACTTAATGTCGTTTCCTTGTTCAGCAGTTTTGTGCTTTCCTTCAATGGTATTTTTAATGCCACCAGCTCTTTGCACGATGGGGGAGAAAATACATTATGTGGGTTTGTCGTTTGCTCAAAACATGTTGTTTGGTTCAGAGATTTCTCGTTGAATCTTTTTTTCAGTAGATGCATTGAAAAATGTATTAAGCACATGTTTTGCACGTATGCACTTATTTTATCTCTATTCATTTCTGCCATACGTCTAGTTAGTAAGTGCATGGTCCTATGTGGCCGCCGAATAGCACTGATGAAAAATTCTGCCCCCGCTCCAGCATTTAAGTTGCCCATCCCTGCTGTAAATGAAAACAGACAACAAGACATACACACACGTACACACACGAAAGAAAAAAAACACCCTAATGTGTTTTCAATATGTGTTTTTACACCAGGGTCAGAGAGCAGAAAAAGGCCAGGGGTCCTGAGATCCCACCGCCAGGCCCCACCCACAGCCCACTAAGCCTGTGAGCAACCCCCCCCCATTCCCCTTCTTTTTCTCTTTCCTCTCCAATCTATATTCCTCCCTGCCTCCCTCTCCTCCCCCATCCATTCTCTCCTCCCCCCTTTTTCGCCCGCCCTCTATCCTGTCCTCTCGAGAGGAAGACGCTTCCCATAAAGACGGAGGATAGGCTAGGTGTCCATCATGGCAGCTCAGACAGACAGACTACCAGGGCGAGCCCAGGGATCTGGCTCCGTCCGCAGCACTGATCCTCCTCCGCAGTTCCACTGGGAGGCCATCGCATTAACCTCATGGCATTCTTTGCACTCTTCATGGGTATGTTTCCAAGCGGGAGGAAGCGGATGGCTGCCGGCGTCAGCGCGGCGCCGCCCGGTTGTGGTGAAAAGCTTCAGCTCGCTCACTCGCCAAAGGCAACTTGGACTTGCCGAACTCATGCAAAACCCGTTGCGTTTTGTACCCAAACACTGATCCATGAAAGGATAAGAAAACATAAACCAAAAAAAACTCACGTCTATGTCGCATATGCATGCAAGTTACTTCTTGGTTCTTTTTTGCTTATTCCTCCTCTCCATCATGCCCAAGAGCTCTCGAGACAAACCATCCTGTTAATCATCATAATGTCACCACCAACCAGTCTGACTCTTCTTACATTACTTACAAACCTACCAATCAGTCACCTGATCAAAAAGGGGAGGAACCACTTGAATGTAAGAGGAGCATTGTTTCCGTGAGGGTGGGAGTCTGAATTAACGATGTCTTAATTTGTTACATGGACTTTGTATGGAGTTCGTTCTCAGAGGCGACACTTTGCTCGCCCGCGTGGTGTCCGTGTTCGTTCAATTCAATGCATGTGTTTGAGCCGTGAGCTCCTGCATGCTTGCCAAACTGCTTTCGTGTTGTTTCTTTTGTATTTCTATGTGGAGTTGTGTCTCACTGTTCTCATCGACTTATCCTTGCCCTGCGTAATGTGAACTGTGTTAAGGACAAATGACAATATTTGGGGTGCTTTTTTTAAAGAAAAAAAAACAGCAACAACAACAAAGTTATTTTTTTTTGGTTTTGGTTTCTTTTTGGGGTCTAATTATTTATTTGAGAAGTGGTTAAGCTTGAGACTGGTTTCCCCCCCACCCCTGCCCCCCTTGTGTGCTAAAATATGACATGTTGCGGTGATTAAATGTCTCTGTTAGTTCTTTGCGTGAACCTCTAAATCCTAGCTGTGGTTTTGAGGAAAGAGTAACATACAGTAACATTGCCTTGACTTCTTCTTGACTCTGAGAGGTCTCTATGCTTGCTCTGTACAGGACACGGGTCCAGTACCTTCCCCGATACGGGGCATTGATCCCCATATTAGCCCATACGGGCAATCAAATCCTTATTTTGGACTATTGCATATTCCTGTATATAAACTGACGAGGTAAGGGGATACGAGGACCCTGAAACTTTTTCATAAGAGGACTGTATTTAAGATTATAAATTATTTTACTCCCATAATGAGAACTTAACATAAAGACCTGGCTACACAGGATGGCTGTATTGCTTGTACATAATGTAGATATTACAAACTGAGTAATGTGCATGATATTTAAGACGCAGAAACAACAAAAAGAACATGTTAGTGGCGGCTATGGACTGTGAGAGGATTTTAACGGCTTCACTTTAAGAGTATCCAGTATAAGTGTTACTGAAAAGAACATTTTGTTCAAGCATGCAAATGAAAAATCTAACGTTAGAATTAAATAAGTGGGAAAAACAAAGTTAGCTGAAACAATGATCTTTCAGACAAAACATTTACACGTTGTGCTTTTGTTCCTTGGCTCGCAAGAATCCAACACTTTTTGCCAGTAGTGCCAATTATTATGAATGCTATTTTGCCTAATACATTTTGTTGGGAGAAAAGAAAAAAAATACCAACACCCAAAAGATATCAGTAAGATGCACAGAGGCAACACACACAGACTATAAACAGTAGACAAGATAGTAAATAGCTCAACAGTAGTTTGACTAGAGGATGACATTGAAGATGCAATTGTTAAAATAACGGTGATGAAGACGCTGACAAAGATCGTTTTTAATGTGAATGCATTGACCCAAAAAAGACAAGAAGAGGGTGCTACGTTCTTTACAATGTGGTTGTGCTTCAGCAACATACTACTTTTCTTTCAACCATTCTCACCATTCAGTCAAACAGAATGTCTCCGTCCCACTCCTTACATATGTATCATTTCAAACCTTCTCTCCATTCTCACTGCCATGATGTAACACGTGCTTAAGCGCTCTGGAAAGCTCTGTTTAGGAAGTGCCTGATCAATAACAGAAAATTGCAAGTTCATATCAGGAAAAATAGCTATTGTGTGTTCTCCGAATGGCTGCCAGTTTACCTTTTTCTTTCTCCTAAATGGTGTGTTAAAAAATGACAGTGTTGGTTGGACTTGATTCGACTTATTGCAAGTTACGTGCGCTGATTTGTCAGAGGCTCATGATCATTTTTGCCCGCTTGTGTGTGCGCAATGTTCAGTATTAGAACGGTCAAATCTCTCAATTCTCTGTCACGAGTCAATCGAATGCCTTGGAGTCAGAGCCTGTGTTTTCCTGCACGGGTTCGCATGGAAACGTTCTCGTAGCATTAAGCAGAAAATAAGAACACAGCCGTTTTCCAGACAACGTGTCTTGTACACTCTTTGCCATTCTCTCTCGCTTTCTCCATTCGCCCCATGTCTCTCTCTCTCACACGCAGACACACACGTACACACACACTCAAGTGCACACGGTCAGAAATACCAGAAGGCCACAGTCTTTCTCTCTGTGCTTATGTCTTTGGGAACGGTTCAATCTCTCCCTTAGATTTTACTCAGGGTTGAAGAACAGGGAGATAAAATGTGGAGTGTCACTAACTCATCGCTAACACTTTGTGTATGCACGTGTATTCCGTACGTTAGGGATACTCCGGTTTGTTTATCTATCGAGTTGAGTCAGCTCATTTTCTATCGTGGTTCTTAACTGGCCCTCTCTCATGCATATAGTCTCATTTTGTGAGGCAGTGAATGTGATTTATTGAAACTGTAACGTGTGTCATTTTTTTTCTACGAGAAAAGAAAAATAAGTATTGAGTGATTTCTAATGGTCATAAACGCACAAGATTAATACAAAGAATTCAAAATACCGTACTGTAAGTTTCAGTCATGTGTTACCTTAATTCAAACACAAGTCTAGTGCTAAATATTTGGAAGATCTCAAAATTGTGCCCTCGGTATCTTTCTCAATTAAACACTCCTCCCACATCATCACAACTTCTTTTTAGATACTCAAAACACACACACACACACCGCAATATCCTCGCGCACAGAACGGCTGACACGGAGATCACTATGCTTTTGTTTATGGAGAGAGTGTTGACTGGAAGAAGAACAAAAGAGATTATGTCAAAAAAAAAAAAATGTCAATGAAAAAAAGTTAAGGTATGAATGAGACAGTTGATGGCAGACGTGCGGAGATGTCCTCTGTTTCCCAATGGTGCGCCTGGAAAATGAATGGTACCTGTATAACCTTTTATGCCTTGTCTCTGAGGCAGAGTGCCCAAACACCACATTGCATGCTCGAATGGTAGACCCTCATAGATAAGCTAAGGTTTAGACCTCTCCACTCCCCTGTCTTCCCTCTGTCTCATCTCCTGCTCTATTCCAACCTTGCCTGCTGTTGTGTTCTCCATGCCTATCATTCCTCTTCTTTTGTAGCCTACTTTGACTTCCTATGTTCTACTTTTTGGGTTTGCATGCACAAGCATCACAAAAACTGTTGATGTTTTTAAGAGAATATTTTGTTGCTGAGGCCATGCAAAGTGTTTTGAATATTGCCCTTATATGTGGAAAATGTCCTCTGAATGCTTTACATAATTTCTGCTGTAAAATGAAATCAGAATAAAAAAGAAAATTTGCACTTTAATGTGTCTTTGCCTGCTATTTGTTTAAATGTATCTTTTTCTTATTGGGGGGTGGGCATTTGAGTTTTTGTAAAGTACTTTGAGGATCATGCTAAATGTATGGGGGGCAATTATATTCTAAAAAAAATATATTTAATTATTGTATATGTAGAACAGGGGTGGGCAAACATTTCTGCCACATCTAATTCTTAAAATAAATGGACATATGGGCCAAGTCATCCCTCGCAGAAACGAGCATGTGTATGAAAAATTTATAAAAATCCATTTCATCAACATGTGGTGAATAATTGCTTATTTTTCCTCCTTTGGATGGGTAAAAATGTTTCACCCACCTATCCACCCACCCTAATGTGGAAGGACCACAGGAAAATTACTGGGGAGCCTTTGACGTCAATCCGTATTACCGTAAACTAAAAAGTATGCGTTTGTCCTTGCCACTCAATACGACCATCCAAATGATATATGGACATTTCTGAAGATATATGACCATTTAAATTTGTTTTTTTAATTGTTATTCAAGTCGGCCAGGGCATCTTTCAGACGTTTGTTTCTTCAAAATATCACGTTTCGTCATTCTATATCTGCATTCTCGATTTTAACTATCGGCATTACGGTAACAACCGGAAATGACATAGATTTGCAGCTGATATAAGGATGCGGGGTTTTTCCGGTATATAATGGGATTTTATGCCACAGGACAGAGCGTCTTAGAGTAGAACATAGTCACTCTTTTAAAGGACAAATGTTTTTATTTTAATACCACAGATTGACGTTCATAAAGCGATGTTGGGCTGTTGCTCGTGTAAACTCGGAGCAGTAGCGTCCTGTATGGCTGTCAAGCGCTCCTTCGACTGAGAAAACAATGCAGGCCTGATAGCTCATGTTAGCATCTTCTACTCGCAAAGCTGCTCCAGTGGACCGCCGCAGTGGGGACTTGAAAGCCTTGGGCGAAGCCGTTTTCTGACTGCGCAACCACACACCACTCGGTATGTAACTTATTCCACCATAACAGCATTCCACTTTGCTGCAGCCATCTATTTTGTTTATATTTTCGAGGCGATTTTGAAAGCTTTCACCTAACATCTCCTCTCCCCTAAAGTTGCGTTTAAGCTAGTTGGTTAGCCTAACTACGAAGATCATCGCTGTTGATTTGCTCACTAATATCCCCAGACGGCTTCACTGAGAAAAAATCGTGGTTAACAAAGATATGTTTGTCACATCTTTTAATCGCTTGATTGTGTGATTAGAGTCGGGACATTTTGTGATCGTAGCAGGGCTTTAAATGTCGGGCCCAACATGACTGCTGCAAAGTCTGCATAGTGGAGCTGCTGACGCTGTAAATGTGTCGTAATCTCGCAGGACCAACATTTGGATTTTTATTAACATCGGTGCCGCCATTGTGGTTTTATCTTTCCATCAAGTCCAGTATTTGTACATTGACTCGATGCAGCAAAGTATGTATGCATGTCGGATGTCATACGTGCAGCTATGTCTAGCATTGATGCTTCCAATGCGTTTTGCTGTTGAAAAATGCACACAATGTTGATGTTTTTCAGAATGCGCCATCCTTGAAATTAATCATACAGAATATTTCTCAGGTTAAAGCGTCCTCATACTGAGTGCGAGTCACGCCCTGGTCTCATACTTTACTTGGGAACGTCATGCATAAACGCCATCTAGTCTTGACTAATGTCTGGAATTTCCTACTCATTGTTTGAATTCAAATCATTGTATTTATGGCCTAGATGTGTGTTATTCAAATAATGTTACTATGACTCGCATGTTATGGCTGTTTAACACTGTATTAGCATGATAGTCTAGGATGTGTTCTAACTGGTGTACAATTTTGGGGTACCTCATTGCAGAAGGAACAGGGCTGCTGAGGAGCCTAGCTTCTTTTTAATGTCTGCAACATGATCTTTCTTTCTCAGCTATGACCTCACAGCTGCAAGTCTTCTCGCCTCCCTCCATCTCCTCCAGTGCCTTTTGCCGTGTTAAGAAGCTAAAGGTGGAGAACAACGTTTGGGATGTGTCCACTACCGAAGCGTACAACTCCATAGCGGGCCAGTCGGCGTATACCTTTACCCCAGCCATGGCCGTCCCACCCTTCGCACCATCCCTGGTCTTCCCCCCAACAGCGCCCGGATCTCGGGGCCAAGTGGTGGTTCGGGCAGCTGACAGCACCGGTAGTCTTCCGCGGGGTTCCAGTCGGCGTGTCACTGAGCACGCGACATCCTCTTCTTACGCTCACGTCGAGGCGGCCTCGGAAACAAGAGGACATCGGCACGGGCAAAAGAGAAAGATGGAGGAGACCAATGAGGGCAGCGGGAGCGGCTGTGGCAGCGTGCAAATTCTGGAGGAGCTTTCTGCGCCAGCTGCAACGTTCTCCACTCGCACGGGCGGCGGAGGAGGCGGCACCGGCCAGTCCATACCTCACTCGGCCCCGACCACCAAAAGCAGTAGCTCCAATGGCGAAGGCGACTATCAGCTGGTGCAGCACGAGATCCTCTGCTCTGTGTCCTGCAGTTACGAAGTTTTGGAGTTCTTGGGGAGGGGCACCTTTGGCCAAGTGGCCAAGTGCTGGAAGAGGGGTACCAATGAGATTGTGGCAATTAAGATTCTTAAGAACCATCCTTCCTATGCTCGCCAGGGACAAATTGAGGTACCATCTCATCTCCATATAACATTTACGACCAACGTATACAAGACTCATTTTCCTTGGAGCTTTTTGTTTTTTTCCCCCCTCATGTTTTGTTTTTTTTCCCAGGTGGGCATCCTGAACAGACTGAGTGCGGAGAATGCAGATGAGTACAACTTTGTGCGCTCCTATGAGTGCTTCCAGCACAAGGGTCATACGTGCTTGGTGTTTGAGATGCTCGAACAGAACCTGTATGACTTTCTCAAGCACAGCAAGTTCAGCCCGCTGCCTCTTCGGCACATTAGACCAATTCTACAACAGGTATGCATACCTGCTCCCAGTCAAAATCCCTTTTGAATGCAATATGCAGCCCAGCACTAATTTCGATGTGTTTAGGTGGCGACGGCACTGATGAAGCTCAAGAGCTTGGGACTGATTCATGCTGACCTAAAGCCTGAGAATATCATGCTGGTCGACCCCCTCAGGCAGCCGTACAGGGTAAAGGTCATTGACTTTGGTTCTGCAAGCCACGTTTCCAAGGCTGTGTGCTCTACATACTTGCAGTCCCGCTACTACAGGTACTGCATGTCGTCAGAGCCTCAGTTTAGAACGTCATGGTGCCTGTTGATCTAACGTGTGCTTTGCCGTGCAGGGCCCCTGAGATCATCTTAGGTCTGCCGTTCTGCGAGGCTATTGACATGTGGTCTCTGGGCTGTGTGATTGCTGAGCTCTTTTTGGGTTGGCCTCTCTACCCCGGAGCCTCTGAGTACGATCAGGTCAGTTCAGCAATTCAAGCTATCCCACAAACAAGAGACTCACCATTTTCAGTGTTCCCCTCATGCAAATGTATTAAGTACAATTTTTTTCCCCCCTCTTTACAGATCCGCTACATCTCTCAGACTCAAGGCCTGCCAGCTGAGTACCTACTGAGTGCAGGCACAAAAACCAGCCGCTTTTTCAACCGAGGACCCGACTCTAGCTACCCACTTTGGAGGCTTAAGGTCAATAAACCCACATCAATCAATCTGAAAATGATGTGGGCTTTGAAGGTTCTTGAGTAATAACATTATCATATCTGTTTTGCAGACACCATCAGAACACGAAATGGAGATGGGCATCAAATCCAAGGAAGCTAGAAAATACATCTTTAACTGTTTGGATGACATGATGCAGGTGCCTGTTTTGGGAGGATTATCATGAAACCTGCCAACCCCTGAGAACATTGAACTAAAATCACATTTTGCTCCAGGTCAACCTTTCATCTCATTTGGAGGGTACAGACATGCTGGCTGAGAAAGCAGATAGACGCGAGTTCATAGATCTCCTGAAGAGGATGCTCCGCCTGGACGCTGACAAGAGGATCACACCTACAAAGACACTGGGTCACCCTTTTGTCACAATGAGCCACCTCATGGATTATCCACACAGCTCTCAGTAAGTGGACTATTTCAAAAATCTCCATACATAGCGCCTTCCAGTAGGTACGCACCTGCTTTGCATGTGGTGATGTTTTCTTAAAGAAGATCTTGTTGTTTCTCCCCAGCGTGAAGTCGTGCTTCCAGAACATGGAGATCTGCAAACGCCGGAGCACCTACGACAGCAACAAATCCCTCTACTCTGCCAACGCAGTCCCCAGTGCTGCGGCAGGAAACCTGACTGTTACCTTCAGTAGCCAGCTCAACCAGCATAACCAGGCAAGCTCAACACTCTCTTGCATGTGAAGTCATCAAAAAAATGGATACTAATTCCTAGTGGATGTCCATCAGGTGCCTTCTGCAGGAGGAGCGGTGCCTTTACTAAATTATCAGCCAGCGTTGTACCAGCAGGCAACCATCAACATTCCCGGTCTGACTCAACAAAGTGTTCCTATTCCAACGCGTCCTGCCGGCCTGTGTAGCCAGGCAGAACCCTTCCAGCAGACTCTGATTGTTTGCCCACCTTCAACCATTCAAGGTACAAGATGCATACGGAGCTGCCGTGACTTTCGAGTTAAATTTGTTCAGTGCCCAAGGAAGGAGTTTACTGCAAATCGTTTTTTGAAATGAATGGAATAGCCATGAATCCGTTCCAATGCCACAAATCCGTCACGCATCACACATGAGATGTTCACCAGTATCGTTGTGTGAAAATGATGCGCAGGGCTGCAGTCCTCAAGCAAGAGCTCCAGCTTCCCCGTGAGGATGGATAACTCGGTTCCTATCGTACCTCAGAACCAGCCTGCCCAGTCCTTGCAGCTCCAGCCCAGCATGCTCACGCAGGTAAGAAAGAGTTTGGCGGTCGTTTGCATGTCTGATGTCTGCCCATCCTCCGATTGAATAAAGCGCGCACAATTTGACTGTCAGCTTTTCTCGTTTGTTTTCACTTGTGTTGGTTGTTTTTCTGGCATTTAAGTGCTGCTATGGCAGGCTTTGTGGTTTGATTTTAAGAAAATGAAAGTTTGCTTTCTTGCTTCCGGTGTTGGTAAATTGCTGCGTCATGTGCGTGTCACCTGCATCTCCTCCAAAGGTTACATGACATCCATGAACCCAAAATGAAGCCTTTTGCCTTGTTGGAATGCATTTGAACTCATTTATGATTCTTGTGGGCATTTTCTTTATGTTGCAACTAATTCAACTTTGTATTTCCATATTTGATGTGAGTGCCACTGAGGACTTTAGGCGTGTCCTATCCTGAGCTTCATTCGGCCATAAATCTGGTTCCCAGCTAAAAGAAAAAAAAAAAAAAAAAGCGACCCAATTTCTGCACGTTGCAGTTTGCGTATCCGGCCGGATTGATCTGCTCTCTAAATCACACGGCAGCTCCGAAGGACGTTTTGCTTTTCTCACACTGCCTCCCCCTATGCCCTCACCTCCTCCAGGGTTCCTGTACACCGCTGATGGTGGCCACGCTGCACCCACCCGCGTCAGGCATAGCCTCCCAGTATTCTCTACCAGTGGGGCTAGGTACTGGGGTGGGCCGGCCCACCCTGTTGGAGCACACAGCCACAGTGCTGGTAAAGAACCACCAAGAACGACGAGCACTTTTCCTGTTACCAATAAGGCGTCGGCTCACTCCCGTCCCACTTTCTTTCATTGGTTTGCTTTTCACTCTGCCTCTGCATTACACATTGAATTTCAGTCTTCGTAGTTATATGTGCATTGCATCAGATAATATAAGGTTTGTCTATTCAAAGACGGACAAAATCTAATGAGGTACACCTCAAGTACCCTCTGACATTTTATTTGTGATTTTTTTTTTTTTTAGATGCACATTGACTAAACACATGATCGCAAAGGACTCCTCCTTTTTTTTTCGCCTCTCCTCACATTGTTCACACACTCTGACATTCTCTCCCCCATTCTTTCCCCGTAGGTGTGCTTAGGGCATGGAGATCGCATGTGTTGCTGAGTTGGTCTGCGCTTTGCTTGCAGCTTCTCATATCCTGTCCTCCTTTTTTTTGTTTCAGCACAGGATGGTGCACCTCCCAAGCACATCAAAGCCGCAACAATTTCACTCTGAAACTTTCTATTTCAGCCCCTCAACTTGTGGCATGCTGCAGACACACTGCAAATATCAGTTAACAAAACCAACTAACTCCTGTTTCTTCTTTAACAGGCACCATGACTTACTTTTTTATTTTTTTTACACATCCTAGTCTGTTTCCAGTGCTTCAGTGTTTATGCTTTGCATGGTTTTGTTATGTTGGTTTGTTGCAGGGCCGTGCTTAAAAAATAAAGGAATGGCTTGGGAAAGTTGCTCGCTTATCTTGTGCTTTGCCTGCAGCAGATATTGGCTGGATTGCCCTCAGTCGTCTTTGGGTTCATTTCTCAGCATGGTCTCAAATGTCCGACTTGTCCCAACAATGGAATTTTTTTCAATGATCACTGATATATTTATATATAGCTTCGATTAAAATGTGACTCTCTGGGCATTTTTCCTAGCAGGCCTGGCCTACTGGAACACAACAAATCCTCATCCCGTCATCATGGCAGCAGGTCCCGGGCGTAGCCATCCACAGCGCTGCGCACCAGGCAAATATTGCAGAGTCACCACGGGACTCCCACCACACCGACGCCACTGCCCAGCAGGGACACAATTGGAGGTATGTCAGCCAAGCAGTGTTCATTACGTTTGGATCAGAAAGGTTATGTTGTGCAGTAAATAACATTGCTGACTCGCTTGGAGGGGAAAATACACTTGTAAAGCTTGTTTGGTATAAGAAGAGATAAAACAATCCCGCAAGGGGGGGAAAAAGGAATTACAAGCAAAAAGGAAAAATCGATTAAATTTGTGAATCAATTTTTTGTAAAAGAACTTAGAGGTTTTATTTTGAGGCCGTAGCTCCCAGCCCTGGCTCAATGAGCAATATGAAAGTAGTTAGTACAGAGTTTTAGCAGATCTTTAGTGTTGAAAGGCTTTCAATCCATGAAGCTAAAAATGAGGCCTTTCAAAAGTGCCTCAAAAAAAAAAACACACACATTCGAAATAGGATTTCCTGAGCATAATTAGTTTCAAATGTTATATTCAACAACAAGGAACATGGGCAACTATGTGAACTTAGTCTTAAATTTAGTTTCAAATGGGATCAAAAAGTATGAATTTAATTTGCCTTAAGCTGCAAGAACCCCAAAGTAATCAATGTTTTTCCTATGTTTACTTAATTGTTTGTTTTCTCTGTTGCATGTAATAAAAATAAAATAGACTTAGTAATGGGATTCTGTTTTGCAACACCCGTTTCATGTTATGTTTTGTATTCTAACAGGAGCACAGCACAAACCAAAACTCAGCAGGAGAGGAAGAAGGTCAAAGCCAGGCGAGGAGAGAACAGAAATAGGTGAGTGACCAAGAAAGATTTATGGCAGTTGTTCTCTTTTGCTGTTTGGTTACAAGCTCAGTGTTGTATTCAATTCTCGTCTTTAGGGGTGCAGCCACCACCTCGTTGCTTAGCACCAATGCTGTGACGTCGTCTAGCCTCATGGCCACGTTGTCGCAGCCCATCGTCATCTCTGACACGCCCAGCCCGGCAGTCAGCATCATAACCATCCACAGCGACACCGACACTGAGGATGAGCGCAAGTTTCACCCTGCCAGGTGAGCACCCGTTGACAGCGTGATAAAAAAATGTTTGAGCTGATTTTGAACTGAATCTTTTTTCTTTTGACATCAGCGTTACGTTGGGCCAGCGCACCAACGTTATCAGCTGTGTGACCGTGCATGACTCTGATTCGTCGACTGCCAGCCCCCTGACCCCGCGTCCCCGCACGCTAAACGCAGCCAGCACCGTTTCCTCTCGCCAGGCCAAGTCTCTGGCCGTGGTGGCGCCTTCAGTCAAAATTCAGGCGCCTGAGAGAGGAGCAACTTCACGTAGCCGCCCAGAAACTGGTGAGCGGCGTACTCATTCCTCAGCCACCCGTCATTGTGGCATCGAATGTTCCGGTAGTTAACGCTCATTCTTTTCTTTGCCACTCCCAGTGAACTACATGAAACCCAAGAGAATGTCTCATCAGCAGCCAAGTAGTTCGGGGGAGAACCTGGAGCGACACGGACTGATGCTGAGCCAGTCACGCCCCTTAAACCTCAGCCAGGTGAGGCCGCTTTTGTGTGGAGAAAAAGGAATTATTTGTGTCCCACGCTGACGTAAATATTTGTGCGTGTGCCGCAAAGGTGCAGCCCCTGGTGTCTTCATCTCAGGAGCGCACGGGGGCATCCCACAGTCGGCAGCAGACCTTCACCGCGGCCGCCTCTGCTCCACACTACAACTTTCCCGAGGTGTCGGCCCTGGCCTCCGTCTCGGCGGCCGGGCCCGGCCTGTACACCTACCCGGCCTCCACCGCCCTCTCGTCCGCCTCTCAGGTCATGGAGCAGCTGCTGGGCCGTGGCCACGGAGGCCACGCCGGGCACGGAGGCCACGGACACTCGGGACACTCCCCCTCCGCCTATGCAGCCACATACACCTCTTCTTCCTCGTCCTCCAGGAGAGACTCGGCCGGCCGCAAGGAGTCAGTCAGCAGCCTGCTGCACGGCCTGCCGGCGGTCTACCAGCAGCAGTTCGCCGCGGCCTCCCCTTATGTTAGTGTGACGCCACGGGCGGAGGCGTACGGCGCCTACCAGCTGAGCCCCAGACGCCTGGCGCAGTACCCTTACCTATAAGATTCTTCATTCACTTACTTACAAGGGACGACTGTCACTTATCCGATTGCTGCTTTCCATCACAAGGCTTGTCCTTTCTATTTGTTTTCCCTTAGATCTTATCTGACGCCCTTATTTTATCCACTTCATATTAGGCGTTGTGCTTCATTGTTTTTGTGTGAAGAGAGATTCTGCTCCTGTCACAAGCTGCGATGACACTTTTTAGGCCAGCTTCCTGTGCTCGTGGAGGACTAGCTGACACTAATCCAGTAAGTCCCTGTGTTTTAGCTAACCCTAACAGTAACTGTACTTGACACTTGTCCGTTGACTCACAAATGTCTTTTGCTATTTTTAAATTATGTTTTGTTTCTTGTACGGTGGGAAGACGATGGCATAGGGATGGGTTGAAGCTGCAAAAGGTGGCCCAATTGTGATGGCTCAATGTTAATTTAAGTGCACATGTGATCGTGTGTTTATGTAGTGACAGTGTTTTAGGCCAGATGAACCATGCAATAGTTTATTTAGATTTTGTTTTTCTTTTGAACTGAATGTATTTATGAAGTCCAGATGAGCGAGATCGTCATGCTGACAAATGATGGGGAAAAGCTTTTAGGGTTTATTGTTTCAGATAGGAAGTGATCCCGTTTCACTTTAAAAGAGAAAATAAATCCCGATTGTCATAGTGACACTTATTCAATGACACATCCACTAGCCACTGTTTAGTCGGACCTTTTTAATGGGTTTAAGTGAGGCCAGTTTTTATGTAAAGAGCTAAATAAATAAATAAGATACATCCCTTGATAGGCAGGGGATGCATGCTCACTGATTAACTGCTGAATATTGGCATATAATCATTTGGTTGATTACTTCATGTTGTGCAAGGAGCATTTAGGAGAACGAGTTATTAAAAAAACAAAAATCTAGCCAAAATGTTGCAGAAGAGAGATGTTTTCCTTCGGTTAACTGCAGTGAAGTCTTCTGGTGACTGTGGGTTCTCAAAAGCTTTTTAGTCAATTCTTCCCTGTTGTGTTTGCATTGTTTTGTGTTGTAATGTCTGAGTATTTAACTGTAATTTGACCTTATTCTAGTAGTAAAAGATGCTACTCTGTAGAACTAATTCAGGGAAATGTTTCTGCTCAATAATCTACCATCACTGTTTGCAATAAAATAACCACAAACACAAACCTGTCTTGTCATACTCATTCCTCATTCACTAATCGCAAGCGACCACATTTCATGGGGCTGTACAAAAGCATGAGGCACTAAAAGTGGAAGGTGGGTATTTGCCATCACATGAGAAAGAAAGAGATTTATGTCAATGTCTTATTTAAATGTTTTTAGTTAAACTGCACATTGGAGACTGGTCAAACGCAATTTCAAACTTCTGTGCTAACCCTGTTACATAGAATTTTTGACAATAAACTTGAACTTGAACTTCTCTGGAAATCGTTTATTACCTCTTACACAATGAATTTAGTCATAAAATGTCATGTGAATTTGTGTAAAACCTGGTTATACTATGGCAAAGTTGCACTTTTTAAGTTATTGATCATACTAAACTGCTTTCCCAAGTGAAATAAAAACCTAGCAGTGTTCTTAAGCTTCTTCAAATACTGAAATCTAACCAGTAATACTTTAAAACAAAATTTTTGCCAACAAAACAAGCTGATCTTCCAACATTCTTCTTTGCACAATCATTCAGTAACTTGGTTCCTCTCCTTTGCAATCTCTTTGGCTCATTCCACAGGTTTTCAAGAAAGCTTGAGGACTGAGATGGTCAGGGGAGGACCTTGAGTCTGTGCAGTTCAGCGATTGCATAGAAAATACACAACTTTGATACAAAATGCATTTCAAGAGTGAGCAACAAGAAATGTTGCATTGGTCCATATGAAAGTCTGAAGGCCAAGAAATTTGTCAATCATCCACCACAAAGCAGTTGAAAACTTTCTGCAGCTTGGACTCGACAGTTTGATTTGAATCCGAACTGGTGAGAAATAGAGAAAAAAAAAGTGGGTTTGACTTTCAATCTCCAACATTTCACATGACAATGTTAGAAAGAGAAGTTCTGCTTACCACACTGGCCCGATGAGTTGCTTTGCAAATTTCTCCCTGGTCCTTTTTTGCTCTTTCTCTGGTATCTGATCCCAAATCTCAGTGTTTACCCACAATGCCTCAGGTAAGGCCAGGTTAGCTTGAAAAGTGGTGACCTCACGACAAAGTGGGCAGCAGATGGTTTGGGTCGCATTCTCCGCGTTGGTCAGTTTCTCCAAACATGGAGCGCAGAACGTGTGATTGCAGTGCAGCAGGCGTGGGACTCGATAACTTCGTGAGTAGTTGTATAAACACACCACACACTCGAAATCTTCATTTGGAGACATGCTGACTACTGATGAGAGTAGTGTTGTCTCAAGAAGTTAGTGGAGAAACTGGCTGAGATTTGCTTTGAATGCTTCTTGATGTTTGTGATGGTTTTAAGCACCCAACAGTTTATTTTGAGCACGTGACACACGAGCACTCTTCCATGGAAGTCTTGATTGTATTTCCAAAGAGTTTCGTTTATGTAAGGCCCATTGCGATAATACGTTATCTTAACAATTAACAATCTTAACTGTGCTTTATTGACACCTTTATTTGCGTTGCACCTTCACACTCCAGACAGTCACGCGTAGTGTGGCGTCAACAGACAGAAGATCGAGTCCAGAGCAGATCATAAATCATTTTAGTGAACCCGAAAGAATATTTCTAAAAGTCAGTTTCACTTTAAAATGTTCAAAAAGTGTTTTAAAATACAATAAAATGTTTAAAAATACAATTATAAAAGTTTTTCTGCAGATATCGTAAAAATATTCACACCATATCGTGGATTTTCGCCTATCCTGGGGGTCTTGGAACCATTTATCAGCAATAAACGGGGGATCACGCTATATTGCTTTAAAACCTATAATGCTGTAGCATTCAACTGTATTTAGTGGGCCGGTCTGAGAAGTGAAACACTGCCCTCTGCTGGCCTTTGTGAGAGAGAATCACAGCAGTGTCCCCAGGCATCCGCAAGGGGGCGCAAAAACATTGCGCCCCATCCATCGTCAAACAAATGAGTTGAGTACAATACGAGTAAGAAGGTGTAATGAAAGTTAATCTTTGACTTTGAAAATGACAGCAATAGGTACGTGCAACGACTGCTCTACTAACTTTGAAGTAATTAAGACCACTAAATGTAGTCCATAAAAGTTTAATAGGCTGCACCATGGAGACTTTTTAAACTAGATGAAAAAGTGCAGTGATGCTAAGTATAAGAATTATTTGTTTAAAAAAAAACAAAAAACAACAACATGGGGAAAATAGCAACACACAATTAATAAATATAAATATTTAGCTCTGGCTAATTACACTGGGATGTTTGTATATATGCCTATACCTTGAGTGTTCATCAAACTGGAGCTGTCCTGTCTAAATAAATAAATAAATAAATAAATTTGAAAAACAACTATGGATATTCACTGTCACTCCTGAAGAGTAAATTATACTTAGTAATATGCTCAATTAATTTAAAAATAATGTAAATGATAACTATGTGGGAAAAAAAGGATATAAAATGCATATATTTATTCAGAGGATTCATAGTTTTCCATCATTAAGTAATGTATAGTAAATTAATTAAATGGAGATAGAGATATTCACAGTATTATTTTATTTTATTTAAGCACCATTCAGAAAAGTACAAATTCACATCACTTAAGTTTCCTTCGGATGGACTTAAGTGTAGGTAGATAATGGCATGCAACAATAAACCTGTATAAATAATAAGTAAACAGTATGTTTGCTTGTTGGTTTACAGTAATTTCATTTCTTAAAAAACTATATACAAGTTGAATAAAAAAAAAAGAAAAATATGGGCTTGGTCCAAATGGAAGTCAAAAGACATTGGAAACATCAGTGGCCTGCAAATGTTGCTCATGCACTGCAATACAGTTGAAAATTTTTTTGAGTGTAGACTTGAGAGCAATGTGATTGGAATCCAAGCTGAGGAGAAAAAGAGAAAGATGTTTTTTTATATTCATATTTACAAGATCCGTGACAATATAGTAAGCTCTTTGAGCATTCATCAGAATAGTCAGGCCCAATAATTGACTTTGGGATGTTTTTCAAATTTTCCGTGAATATTTTCCATTTATCGAGCGCTTTACAAGTAGTATTGAAGATTAACATGTATGTCAAGGGAATATATGCTTAAACAGCTTTTCCAGTGAGAAATGTTTAAAGGATTTTTTTCTTACAGCATTGGCCTGATGAGCTTGTTCGAGTCCTCCACGGAATTGCCCCTCGTCCTCGTCCTGATCTTCTTCTGCTCCTTTACTGCTATCTCATCCCAGATCTCGGTATTGACCCACAAGGCCCCGGGCAGGGTCAGACTGGCCTGAGTGCAGGTGACCCAGCGGCACAGTGGGCAGCAGATGGTCCGGATCACGCTGTTCACGTTGGCCAGTTTCTCCAGACATGGAGCGCAGAAGGTGTGACCGCAGTGCAGCATTCGTGGGATCCGCTCGCTGCGCGAGTAGTTGTAGAAACACACCACACACTCCAGATCTTTATTTTGAGACATGATCGAAGGCACTCTTTGAAAAGATGGCAATTATCAGTCAATACACTTATCACACACAAAGACTTCACAAAGAGACTTGAGAACTTACCGGGTGTCCATGGGAAGTTATTGCAGAGCCGGCTGAGGCGTGTTCTGAGTGCTGCTGAGTAGCAAGCGACTCTTATAGACGAAGCCACACGTGAGATGACGTCAGCACCCTTCCAGGGAATTCTACTCAGGTAAACACAACCACAAGAATCTTATTCAGCCAACACAAAGAAGGAAAATACCCTCCCACTTGATCTGATCAACAAGCACCCTATTCATTTTCCATAAGTTGTGTTAAGATTTTTTTCAAATTGACGATTTGATTAAGAAGAGCATGTCAGTGTGCCCAAATGATTTTATTTATTTATTAATTTTCCATAAATTGTGTTAAGAATTTGTTTTTAAATTGACAATTTAATTAAGAACAGCCTGTCAGTGTGCCCAAATGATCATTTTAAATATAGTCAAGTTTCAAATGATGACAATTTTAAATATAGTCATCACATTTCAGGGTGACAGATATTTGACATTCATCAAGTTTGAAGAGTAGGTAAGGGTTCAAAGTATTTTGATTAGGGACAAACTTGGACTTTGTACAATAGCCGGTTCACACAGCTGACTTTCTGTCACGTGCAACTGCAGACCAAACCGTTGCAGTGCGGTCTTAATCTGCTCTTCGGGCACTATTGCTCATCGTGTTTTCGGAAGCATGCACACCTCTTCCACTTTTATCACCTAAATGCTCATAACAGTGACTTTACTGATTTCCTGTGTATATTATGGTAATGAGCAGTCAGAATAGCGTTTCATAATTCTCTCGGGTTGTTGCCTGGTCAAGTTTTCAAGAGTTATGTTGTAAACAGTAGCGGTTTTTGGCATGATCATCAGGCTTGAGGATTGAACCCACCACCTACTTGGTTTTTGCTTTATTTTATTTTCATATTCTTTTGAAAATTTGGTTTGAAATGTATTATTATTATTATTATTATTATTATTATTATTAAATAAACATGTATGTTAAAACTTGTCTGGTGTTTTATTCCTTGTTTTTATATTCGCCAATTAAAACATAAAAATCTGACATTTGGTTGACTGTTTTATATGACAATATGTATGTTTTACGTTGTTATGAGTTGGTGTCCCCCAAAATAACAAATGTCGGCAAAACGGATTTTTTTTCCCAACCTTTTATTCAAACACAAACACCATCAACTACAATCCAACAAATACAAAATTAAAACATCAATGTCGGCATAACGTGTGTCGGCTGGCATAGCGGGAACGCTGTCTGTCACTCGTGAATCTTCGTGATCGAACCAGAAAATAGCGGTGTACCCAATAGAGTGTCCGAATGACGTCACAGATCAAACAGCCAATCAGAAAGTGGGGGTGAGGGCGGGTGTGGCACTTTTCACTTTCAATTAAGCTTTGACCATGATATTTCCCTAATAAAGTGGCCTGTTATTAGGAACCCTTTAAAATGGCGGTGTACCTAATGGAGTGTCTGAGTGACGTCACAGATCAAACAGCCAATCAGAAAGTGGGGGTGAGGGCGGGTGTGGCACTTTTCACTTTCAATTAAGCTTTGACCATGATTTTTCCCTTATGAATTGGCCTTTTATTAGGAACCCCGTAATATGGCAGTGTACCTAATTGAGTGTCTGAATGACGTCACAGATCAAGCAGCCAATCAGAAAGTAGGGGTGAGGGCGGGTGTGGCACTTTTCACTTTCATTTAAGCTTTGACCATATTTCCCTAATAAAGTGGCCTGTTATTAGGTACACTTGAAAATGGCGGTGTACCTAATGGAGTGTCCGGGTGATTCCCTCATTAAGTGCAGGTGCGTGAAAAGTTTTAGCTCCTTTTGAACGTGAAAGTGGCTAAAACTTTTCACGCAGGTGCGCTTAACGAGGGCATGTTGGAAAACATGTTGGAACGCGGCCCCCAAGGACTAGAAGTATTGTATTATAGAAAGAAATGTGTTAATTACCCGAGCCAATTAGTTTTGGGGTAGTTGTATTGTTTGATGTGTATGGGTTATTTCCACTGGATGTTATAAAAAAAAAAAAAAAGCCGTATCATTGTGTGTGTGTGTGTGGGGGGGGGGGATTCGTTGAACGATTCGTTTGAACGAATCTTTTGAGTGAACGGATTCTAAAGATTCGTTCACCTAAAAGAACTGGAATGCACATCACGACTGCAGGGTATCCATCCAAACATGTTCGGTGTTCAAAGTTTCAACGGATGGTCCGAAGCAACCCTCTCCACAGTAGTCACCATGACAGGCGACCACCTGGTGACGTCAGTGTGCCGAGCGCCGTTGGACGATCAGGAGAAGAAGATTTGAATTGACGGCTGTGACGTCAGGGCTTTAGGTAAATTGAAGACAGGTGTGCTCGCTCAAGGGAAGTTATCATATGCAGGTACCACCAAGCGCGTGGCGGCGGACGGTTTCTCAGGTAAGCGAGCATGCTAGGAAATGTTTGTCGTCTCCTGCCGTTTTTCACGACGGACGCCGTGTTTGTTGCACGATTTTCGCGCTCAAGGGGAGTTCTCAAATGCAGGTGCCACCGAGCGCGTGGCATTTTCCCAGGTAAGGGAGCAAATGTTTGTCGTTTCTTGCCGTCTCTCACGACGGACGCCATGTTTTCACACGGCGACTGTAGGCGTCGAAGTTAACTGGAGACCGCAAGGAGAGTTTTCAAATAGGCCCCAAAATGTGTGCTTTGTTGCCTTTTCTCACAAGCCTTTTTTATTTTGTTTGACGCAGGATTGTGTACTCTCGTGACTCGGCAACGTCGCGTCCGCCGCGACGGTAGGCCAGGAGGTAAATTGTACGCCGCAGGCAATTTAGCCCGTGAGCAAATGTTTGCAGTTTCTTACGATGCCATTTATTATTTCTTGCAGGATTTTCGCTGTCCAGGGAGTGCTTGAGGTTTGGGCACGGCATGCCACAATCGACTTTGCGTCGCGTCGTTGCGCGTTTTGGTGGTATTTTAAATGTTTTTCGCGTTTTTTTTTTTTTTTTTTTTTTTTAAACGTCATGTCCAAATCAGAGCAAATCCATTCAAAGATGGCGCCCGCCCGCTCTCTTTCCGTTACGCAACAAACATTTGCCAGGTTATTTTCTCCCGTTTTGGACGCCGCCAACCTGGATCATCTGTCCAATGTGAGGTGAGTTGATGAATGATGAAATGAAAATGTGAATTAAAATCCTGAATAATTATAATTTACTACAATAGAATAATATATTTTTTCAACTGCAATGTCGTGCTTTATACTTAGTATGTATAAAATTAAAATATCTATTTTTGTTGCAATAATTTCCGTTTGTCTTTTGTAGCACTAGAAAAGGCTGCCCAGCCAGCATCCTTCTATACAAAGCAAGCAGGAGGCTCTTGAGGAGCTATTTCAGTGATGCTGAGGACACTGAGGAAGAGTAGTCCTAAGTAGGGTGAAAACCTGTTTTTGTCAAGTTTCAGCTTCCCAACACAATGGTTGTCGAGTTTTAGCTTCCGAGCACACAATTAATGACTGTCTGTGTTATTGTAGGTTGCAAGAGGAGCCGAATGGGAAAAGTATAATTCCATATGAAAAGGCGCAATGGCCTATCCAAAGGCGCAATGGCCTATCCAAAGGAGCAATGGCCTATCCAAAGGAGCAATGGCCTATCCAAAGGAGCAATGGCCTATCCAAAGGAGCAATGGCCTATCCAAAGGAGCAATGGCCTATCCAAAAGAGCAATGCTATATCAAGTCAAGAATCAAGCACGCTGCAACATGTGCGGATCATGTGCCCAGGAGGGGGCAGTGTGGTTGCCTTTGGTTATGGGTGCACGACGGAAAGGTTGCAGGTGTGGACAGTGTTTGGGGGTCTGACAGTTGGTCTTGCATAAGAGGTTGTGGCTTATCTGGATCCAGTGGTGTCTTGTGATTGGTTGCCATTGACGGCTCACTTGGGGGAGGATGTGGTGACTTGGATGGAGACAAAAGTGAACTTTGACGCGGAGCCCAATGTCCAAGCTTGCCATATGACTTGTACCATTTTGTGTCTTTTTTTTTCTAACCTGCCACTGTCGTGCTTGCTGCGTTCTTTGTTCTCCCCCATCGGTGTAGGGCAGCATTGGAGCGAGCCGATCCTGAATGTCCAATTTTGCAATTTGACTTGTACCATTTTGTCTTTTTCTAACCTGCCACTGTTGCACTTCATCTAACCCTAACCTACCACCACTGTGGTACTTGCGTTCTTTGTTCTCCCCTAGGCGTAGGACAGCATTGGAGCGAGACATTTTGTCTTTTTCTAACCTACCACTGTCGTGATTGATCTAAGCTGTGTGTCCTTTGTTCTCTAGGTGTAGGGGGCGGTGTTTGGGCGAGTCGGTCCACGAGGAAGACGTAATGATGCGAGCAGCGCCCAACTCATTGCATGTTCTGCCATTTGCAGGCCGGACGCAAAAGGGGGGGGGGCGCACAGCCCGACCCGGCGCCGGTCACCAATAGTAGCTAGCCGCTGTGATCAAGTAAGCAAGTGACCGACAACTTGGGGTGCTCTTTGAGTTTCTAAGATTTGTTTGTTTCTGCAGATGGCGACCGGGATGTGACACGATCTGACCAGAGGTGAACGGACCGCTGTGGCATCGCTCTGAAGTCGCCGAGTTTTGAGGGAGACCCGCTTCCCTGGAGACGTCGACCTGCGCAGCTTCAACGTGTGAAATGGATATATATATATTTTTTTTTTTTAATTACACCAGCGGTGTCCCAATGTCTGCTTGAGGGCTACATACTGAAACAAATTCAGAATTCTTTGACGCAAATTCATTAAATCAATCACGAAATGTTGCCATTGATATTTAGTGCTACAAAGCAGTGTTGTGTTCATTCGTGTGGTGTGTTGATCAAGTTGCCCCGAGGCTGCCATTTGGACACCAATGGTGACGTGTGTAGGGCTGCATGTGTATTGGAAAACTGCCATATGGTGGTCTTGGTTATTGACATGCACTTTAAGACCGCAAAGATTTTTTTTTTCATGTCTCAAATGAAACATGTTTTCTTGCCTAACTATTTGTAATGAGTTAAGACGATTAGTCATTGATGTAAGTTAAAGTTAACTAATCTAACTGATCTCATTGCGATCAAATAGTTAACCTCCATCCAAGAATTTTGCACAACTTGCCTCAATGCAGTGGTCTGGCCCAATACTGCCATATCATTGATTTTCCAAAATGTTGTGCAGCCCTCATTGAGTGCCAAACGCGCAGCGACGGCAAGCGCAAGCAACCGCGCAAGCAACCGCGCAAGCGACGGCAAGCGCAAGCGACTGCGCAAGCGACGGCAAGCGCAAGCAACCGCGCAAGCGACCGCGCAAGCGACCGCGCAAGCGACCGCGCAAGCGACCGCGCAAGCGACCGCGCAAGCGACCGCGCAAGCGACCGCGCAAGCGACGGCGCAGCGAGACTTTTGTGCTTGTCTTGCAAGGTGGAAGAGCTGATGTATGAAACGAAGAGCCGGTGGACGGAGGCCACCAGACCCGCGATTGGTGAGCGGGGTGCAAAGGAAGGAATCACCCAAAGAAAGCAGTCGCCAAGTGTTGAAGAGGAGCCTGATGCATGACTGGCCAAGGCTGGCCAGAGGCGGTGACATGGCAATCCAATCTGCAAGGGTAGTGTACACACTTGTTGGTTTTAATTAGATTTCCTTATTTGTCTGCGTTCAGGGTTGCCGGGGCGGCGGATGGGTCAAGCGCCAGCCTGCACCGAGAGGGACTGGGCTGCACCCACAAGACCAGGGAGGGGGCAGGTAATGAGTACGTTGACACAAGTGAACCGCATGCACCTGAGTACCGTTTGTCTTTTTGCACTCGTGCGAGGCGGAAGACGAGTCCAACACCGGCCGGAGTAGACCCGGACCTTGGCCCGTGACGAGCGGCCCACTCGAGACTGATGGGTGCAGATGCAGCCAGCGTTTTGGGGGACTATGACTTTGTTTTTTCTTTTGTTTTCCCTACCCCTGTCTGTTTGAATAGGGTAACTAGTAGCACGCACGGGCATTTGTGTTACTGTGACCCTCAAGATACGAATTGGCAAAGTAGACACCCCCTGCCTCTCTCCGTCCCTGCCTACCTCCCTCCCTCTCTCTCGCTCTCTTTCTCCAATGCGCCCGGCAGTACCTGCATGGCCTGGTGCACTCAGGGTGGAACGTGGCTATACCTTGCCCTTTGTGGAATACCAGGGTATAATGTCTGCCTGCCTGGGTCCCAGTGTCGTCGACGGTGTCGAGGACAAGGAGATTCTCCGTGACGTTCTCCGTGACGTCACGTTTTCCTCTTTTTTTCCTCTCGAGGCCAAGCCAGCTCTACTCAGGGTGAACTGGCCGGTTGCGCTTAAGTGCGCACCAAAGCCTCTTCTTATCTCCCCTCGCTCTCTCTCTCTCCCTCCCTCCCTCCCTCCCTCCCTCCCTCCCTTTTTGTAAGGGGTTAAACATTTCATAACCCGGATCGCTCCAATGCGGGAGGGCCGTATGAGACATGCGCCAGCCCGTGCGTGCCGCTAGTTACCTGATTCAAACTTACCTTAGTCAAGGTTGGGGGGGAGGGGGGTGCTAGTGGAATTTTTCCCCTTGCCAAAACCACCACAATATGTCTGCCTTTCAGGATTGCTGGGGCAGTGGATCGGACGAGTGCCTGCACAGAGAGGGACTGGACAGGGCCGCGAGACCAGAGGGTAATAGTAAACTTTATTTGTAGAGCACCTTTCATACAAGAAATGCAACTCAAAGCACTTTACAACAAAGAGAGAAATTATAAGCATTGAATTCTTCATATAGGAACAGACATAAAAAGAAAACAAATATTAATGTATGCATACACAATTAATAAAAGGAGCTTAAAATAGGAGCAAGCTTTAATAGACGGCTAATGAGTACGTCCACAGAAGTAAACCGCATGCAACCGAGTGCTGTTTTTCTTTTTGCAGTGGCACGAGGCGGAGGATGAGTCCAAACGTCGAATACCGGCCGGGAGGATAACCCAACCGTCGGCCGACCTTGACGCCCGTGACGAGCGGCCTACGCAGGACGAATGGGTGCAGATGCGGCGAGGGCAAAGCGCCCAGCCAGCGTTTAAGGAGAGTACGACTGTGTTTCCTTTTGTGCTTTCTTTTCCTCCCTCCACTTTTTCACTGGGTGTGCACACTGGTTGTCTGCATGATGCCTTTCTTTCTTTCTCAGCGCAGCGTCATTTTGCAATATTGTTGTTTTACTGTTTTTTAATCATGAAATGAACTGTTTGTACTGTTATTTTGTGTGTGTGTGTACGTGTACCACTGAACTGCAATTAAACTGTGAACTGAATTCAAGTGGTCCATTTTAAGCATTGGCAGTCTATCGTACATACAAACTGGAATCATTTGAGACATTCTCAATGACAAGACAATTGTAAAGTTAGGCTGAAACAAAATTGACTTGAATATGCAGTGTCAGGCTTTTTTTTTTTTTTTTAATTACACAAAGAAAAGCGGGATGCATTCTAAATGGTTGACAAAAGCCAAGTAGCCAGACACCCATACATGCAAACGACAAGCGTACAAACGGTCTCTGTTGCGATCAATAAGTCATCTTTGGCAACCCTGCTTTAAAATGGCCACCGAACTCAGAATCTTGCAGAATGTTGGTACCTTTTTCTGAACGAGTAAAAGCTGTTTTAATCCAGTCAGAGCCATTTTTTTGGTTTGTTTTGAATCGTCATGCATCATGTGGGCATTCTTGTGAATAAAATCAACAGTGGTGTGTTTTCTTCCTGTTGGCAGTCTTGTAAATAAAGTCAACTTTGGTGTCAGTCATCATTCGCGATGTGCCTCAATCGATGGTGCAGCTCTTGAATGTGAAACTTGTTGCATGTTTTGTTACAGGGCTTGATGTCTTCATTGGCTGTCTACAAAGAAGGCTGTTTCTGTACGGTCCAGGTTGCTGCTCAAGTCAATTGAATTTATAAACGTAGCGTGTAACTTCCAGGACCTTAGCTTTCGATTCAAAGCAGAGTTTCGTAACTACACGGCCATCCTCTGTACATGTACTGGGTGGTATCACCCAGTTCAGAGTAAAGTAAAGGCCAAAGTGGTCTTGTTTGACCTTCTGCCCTCTGGGAAGAGATACGGGAGCCTGGGCTCCCGCACCACCAGACTCGCCAACAGCTTCATTCTCTAGGCTGTAAGGACCCTGAACTCGCTACCCCCTTCTGCGTAGAGTGCTGCACTTTTGCGCTATTTTCTGGATTGTCTGCTGTACGCTCACTTGCTCCTCTTATGTATTTGTTGTGTTATTTATTCATTATTTATTCAGCACGCTGTTTATTTGATTGTCTATTGTGTGCCATGTCTTGTCACCGTGGGATAGCGGGGAACGAAATTTCGGTTTCTTTGTGTGTCTTTGGCATGTGAGGAAATTGACAATAAAGCTGACTTGGACTTTGACTTTGATTCATACCGGCATCCTTATGAAATTGACCATATCAGACAGGCTCGATGAATTGCAAGTGCGGCCACCGAGTGGCAGCATATTTGACTCAACCTGTCTGATGCCGGGTCAATGCGATGCACCTTTCGTTGTTTTGCCCAAAACAACCTAAGAAATACAGAAGTACTGCCGTTATCTCGCCAATGTACATGTGTGTTAAAAGTACAAAACAAATTCATTTGCATGATAGACTTCTAAACCACGTGCTAGATATTTGGCTCAACCTGTCTGATGCTCTATTTAACTGTACGTGGTAATTTTTAATAATTTTAATTTTTAAGTACATTACAAATGATAGGCACCCCAATTAGACAGCTGGGTCAATGTGACCCGTCTTTTGCGGTTTGTTCTGCCCAAAGCAACCAAACAAATACACATAAGTACTGCCACCAACTCGACAATGTGCATGTCTCTCAAAAGTACAAAGCAAACAAGTTCATTTGTACAATACACTTCTAAACCACACGCTAAAATAATTCATGTGATGCAGAAAGTCTTCTTCTGTAGCTTGCTATGATTTGCCAATTTGAGCGATGACGTATCCGGACCCGAGGCTGGGGGTTGCCCGTCCATGTGCCTAATCGCTCGGGCATTGATACATCAGGGGCGGGGGGTCTTCTTTCTAGGTCTCCTCATGTCCTCAGCACTGCAAACCTTTGTGCCGGTACACCATATGAAGTAAATGATGGAATATGTTGTTTTTTTTTTTTTTTTTTTTACACCTCCTCTAATGTGTATCAAGCATATCAGATGGTGTTTTAGAACAGCCTAGAATAGTAAATTACAAAAAGTAAAAAAAAAAAACTTGTAAAGTTCGAAAAAGTTATTAATTCACTTATTAATCACTGCAAGTGAGAAGTACAGGCAAATGTCTGCCTCACCATAGTCAATGCAATGGAGCGAACATCGCAGCGCATGCAGTAGGTGGCGCAGGCGGCATAGAGAGCAGGTGGCGCAGGCGGCATGGAGCGCAGGCGGCATGAGGCGCAGGCGGCGCAGGCAGCATGGGGCGCAAGCAGCAAGGGTGGGGAATCGAACCCTGGATCTCAGGTGTTCAAGCGCAGCGACGGAGCCACTCGCCAAGCGTGGCGAGCTCGGCAGTGACCCCGCTTTCACTTCGAGTCATTCTTATACGTTCAGTATTGCGCTCCGCGCGCGCTGGGTAAGTACAAAAGGGAACAGAGCGCCGCCGGCTGTCAGGTCACACTGGCCGACCGGTTAGTGACACGGCCTCTTGTCCCGTACAGTCCTGGTTCGATCCCAGGGGTGAGAACATTCACCGGGCCACTTTTGTGGATGTCTGGATACATGCATATATACTGCATATCCAAGTATTTATTTATGTGTAAACACCCAGTGTGGCCCCGCCCGGAAGTGGGCGGGGCCATGCAGCTGGCCCCGCCCCCGTCGACACGGCCCCGCCCCCTGCCCTACTAAATGACAGTAGGGTAGGGGGCGGGGCGAAGCCCCGCCCCCTGCCCTACTAAATGACAGTAGGGCAGGGGGCGGGGCGAAGCCCCGCCCCCTGCCCTACTAGATGACAGTAGGGTAGGGGGCGGGGCGAAGCCCCGCCCCCTGCCCCACAAAAGACAATTAAAAGTGTATTGAAAGACAGTAGGGTAGGGGGCGGGGCTTCGCCCCGCCCCCTACCCTACTGTCTTTTAATAGTGTATTGAAATTGAATTAAAGACTACTGTCTTTTAATAGTGTATTGAAATTGAATTAAAGACTATTAAAAGACAGTAGGGTAGGGGGCGGGGCTTCGCCCCGCCCCCTACCCTACTGTCTTTTAATAGTGTATTGAAAGACAGTAGGGTAGGGGGCGGGGCTTCGCCCCGCCCCCTACCCTACTGTCTTTCAATACACTTTTAATTGTCTTTTGTGGGGCAGGGGGCGGGGCTTCGCCCCGCCCCCTACCCTACTGTCATTTAGTAGGGCAGGGGGCGGGGCTTCGCCCCGCCCCCTACCCTACTGTCATTTAGTAGGGCAGGGGGCGGGGATACGCCCCGCCCCCTACCCTACTGTCATTTAGTAGGGCAGGGGGCGGGGCTTCGCCCCGCCCCCTACCCTACTGTCATTTAGTAGGGCAGGGGGCGGGGCCATGTCGACGGGGGCGGGGCCAGCTGCATGGCCCCGCCCTCTTCCGGGCGGGGCCACACTGGGTGTTTACACATAAATAAATACTTGGATATGCAGTATATATGCATGTATCCAGACATCCACAAAAGTAGCCCGGTGAATGTTCTCACCCCTGGGATCGAACCAGGACTGTACGGGACAAGAGGCCGTGTCACTAACCGGTCGGCCAGTGTGACCTGACAGCCGGCGGCGCTCTGTTCCCTTTTGTACTTACCCAGCGCGCGCGGAGCGCAATACTGAACGTATAAGAATGACTCGAAGTGAAAGCGGGGTCACTGCCGAGCTCGCCACGCTTGGCGAGTGGCTCCGTCGCTGCGCTTGAACACCTGAGATCCAGGGTTCGATTCCCCACCCTTGCTGCTTGCGCCCCATGCTGCCTGCGCCGCCTGCGCCGCCTGCGCTGCTTGCGCCGCCTGCGCTTCATGCCGCCTGCGCTCCATGCCGCCTGCGCCACCTGCTCTCTATGCCGCCTGCGCCACCTACTGCATGCGCTGCGATGTTCGCTCCATTGCATTGACTATGGTGAGGCAGACATTTGCCTGTACTTCTCACTTGCAGTGATTAATAAGTGAATTAATAACTTTTTCGAACTTTACAAGTTTTTTTTTTTTACTTTTTGTAATTTACTATTCTAGGCTGTTCTAAAACACCATCTGATATGCTTGATACACATTAGAGGAGGTGTAAAAAAAAAAAAAAAAAAAACAACATATTCCATCATTTACTTCATATGGTGTACCGGCACAAAGGTTTGCAGTGCTGAGGACATGAGGAGACCTAGAAAGAAGACCCCCCGCCCCTGATGTATCAATGCCCGAGCGATTAGGCACATGGACGGGCAACCCCCAGCCTCGGGTCCGGATACGTCATCGCTCAAATTGGCAAATCATAGCAAGCTACAGAAGAAGACTTTCTGCATCACATGAATTATTTTAGCGTGTGGTTTAGAAGTGTATTGTACAAATGAACTTGTTTGCTTTGTACTTTTGAGAGACATGCACATTGTCGAGTTGGTGGCAGTACTTATGTGTATTTGTTTGGTTGCTTTGGGCAGAACAAACCGCAAAAGACGGGTCACATTGACCCAGCTGTCTAATTGGGGTGCCTATCATTTGTAATGTACTTAAAAATTAAAATTATTAAAAATTACCACGTACAGTTAAATAGAGCATCAGACAGGTTGAGCCAAATATCTAGCACGTGGTTTAGAAGTCTATCATGCAAATGAATTTGTTTTGTACTTTTAACACACATGTACATTGGCGAGATAACGGCAGTACTTCTGTATTTCTTAGGTTGTTTTGGGCAAAACAACGAAAGGTGCATCGCATTGACCCGGCATCAGACAGGTTGAGTCAAATATGCTGCCACTCGGTGGCCGCACTTGCAATTCATCGAGCCTGTCTGATATGGTCAATTTCATAAGGATGCCGGTATGAATCAAAGTCAAAGTCCAAGTCAGCTTTATTGTCAATTTCCTCACATGCCAAAGACACACAAAGAAACCGAAATTTCGTTCCCCGCTATCCCACGGTGACAAGACATGGCACACAATAGACAATCAAATAAACAGCGTGCTGAATAAATAATGAATAAATAACACAACAAATACATAAGAGGAGCAAGTGAGCGTACAGCAGACAATCCAGAAAATAGCGCAAAAGTGCAGCACTCTACGCAGAAGGGGGTAGCGAGTTCAGGGTCCTTACAGCCTAGAGAATGAAGCTGTTGGCGAGTCTGGTGGTGCGGGAGCCCAGGCTCCCGTATCTCTTCCCAGAGGGCAGAAGGTCAAACAAGACCACTTTGGCCTTTACTTTACTCTGAACTGGGTGATACCACCCAGTACATGTACAGAGGATGGCCGTGTAGTTACGAAACTCTGCTTTGAATCGAAAGCTAAGGTCCTGGAAGTTACACGCTACGTTTATAAATTCAATTGACTTGAGCAGCAACCTGGACCGTACAGAAACAGCCTTCTTTGTAGACAGCCAATGAAGACATCAAGCCCTGTAACAAAACATGCAACAAGTTTCACATTCAAGAGCTGCACCATCGATTGAGGCACATCGCGAATGATGACTGACACCAAAGTTGACTTTATTTACAAGACTGCCAACAGGAAGAAAACACACCACTGTTGATTTTATTCACAAGAATGCCCACATGATGCATGACGATTCAAAACAAACCAAAAAAATGGCTCTGACTGGATTAAAACAGCTTTTACTCGTTCAGAAAAAGGTACCAACATTCTGCAAGATTCTGAGTTCGGTGGCCATTTTAAAGCAGGGTTGCCAAAGATGACTTATTGATCGCAACAGAGACCGTTTGTACGCTTGTCGTTTGCATGTATGGGTGTCTGGCTACTTGGCTTTTGTCAACCATTTAGAATGCATCCCGCTTTTCTTTGTGTAATTAAAAAAAAAAAAAAAGCCTGACACTGCATATTCAAGTCAATTTTGTTTCAGCCTAACTTTACAATTGTCTTGTCATTGAGAATGTCTCAAATGATTCCAGTTTGTATGTACGATAGACTGCCAATGCTTAAAATGGACCACTTGAATTCAGTTCACAGTTTAATTGCAGTTCAGTGGTACACGTACACACACACAAAATAACAGTACAAACAGTTCATTTCATGATTAAAAAACAGTAAAACAACAATATTGCAAAATGACGCTGCGCTGAGAAAGAAAGAAAGGCATCATGCAGACAACCAGTGTGCACACCCAGTGAAAAAGTGGAGGGAGGAAAAGAAAGCACAAAAGGAAACACAGTCGTACTCTCCTTAAACGCTGGCTGGGCGCTTTGCCCTCGCCGCATCTGCACCCATTCGTCCTGCGTAGGCCGCTCGTCACGGGCGTCAAGGTCGGCCGACGGTTGGGTTATCCTCCCGGCCGGTATTCGACGTTTGGACTCATCCTCCGCCTCGTGCCACTGCAAAAAGAAAAACAGCACTCGGTTGCATGCGGTTTACTTCTGTGGACGTACTCATTAGCCGTCTATTAAAGCTTGCTCCTATTTTAAGCTCCTTTTATTAATTGTGTATGCATACATTAATATTTGTTTTCTTTTTATGTCTGTTCCTATATGAAGAATTCAATGCTTATAATTTCTCTCTTTGTTGTAAAGTGCTTTGAGTTGCATTTCTTGTATGAAAGGTGCTCTACAAATAAAGTTTACTATTACCCTCTGGTCTCGCGGCCCTGTCCAGTCCCTCTCTGTGCAGGCACTCGTCCGATCCACTGCCCCAGCAATCCTGAAAGGCAGACATATTGTGGTGGTTTTGGCAAGGGGAAAAATTCCACTAGCACCCCCCTCCCCCCCAACCTTGACTAAGGTAAGTTTGAATCAGGTAACTAGCGGCACGCACGGGCTGGCGCATGTCTCATACGGCCCTCCCGCATTGGAGCGATCCGGGTTATGAAATGTTTAACCCCTTACAAAAAGGGAGGGAGGGAGGGAGGGAGGGAGGGAGGGAGAGAGAGAGAGCGAGGGGAGATAAGAAGAGGCTTTGGTGCGCACTTAAGCGCAACCGGCCAGTTCACCCTGAGTAGAGCTGGCTTGGCCTCGAGAGGAAAAAAAGAGGAAAACGTGACGTCACGGAGAACGTCACGGAGAATCTCCTTGTCCTCGACACCGTCGACGACACTGGGACCCAGGCAGGCAGACATTATACCCTGGTATTCCACAAAGGGCAAGGTATAGCCACGTTCCACCCTGAGTGCACCAGGCCATGCAGGTACTGCCGGGCGCATTGGAGAAAGAGAGCGAGAGAGAGGGAGGGAGGTAGGCAGGGACGGAGAGAGGCAGGGGGTGTCTACTTTGCCAATTCGTATCTTGAGGGTCACAGTAACACAAATGCCCGTGCGTGCTACTAGTTACCCTATTCAAACAGACAGGGGTAGGGAAAACAAAAGAAAAAACAAAGTCATACTCCCCCAAAACGCTGGCTGCATCTGCACCCATCAGTCTCGAGTGGGCCGCTCGTCACGGGCCAAGGTCCGGGTCTACTCCGGCCGGTGTTGGACTCGTCTTCCGCCTCGCACGAGTGCAAAAAGACAAACGGTACTCAGGTGCATGCGGTTCACTTGTGTCAACGTACTCATTACCTGCCCCCTCCCTGGTCTTGTGGGTGCAGCCCAGTCCCTCTCGGTGCAGGCTGGCGCTTGACCCATCCGCCGCCCCGGCAACCCTGAACGCAGACAAATAAGGAAATCTAATTAAAACCAACAAGTGTGTACACTACCCTTGCAGATTGGATTGCCATGTCACCGCCTCTGGCCAGCCTTGGCCAGTCATGCATCAGGCTCCTCTTCAACACTTGGCGACTGCTTTCTTTGGGTGATTCCTTCCTTTGCACCCCGCTCACCAATCGCGGGTCTGGTGGCCTCCGTCCACCGGCTCTTCGTTTCATACATCAGCTCTTCCACCTTGCAAGACAAGCACAAAAGTCTCGCTGCGCCGTCGCTTGCGCGGTCGCTTGCGCGGTCGCTTGCGCGGTCGCTTGCGCGGTCGCTTGCGCGGTCGCTTGCGCGGTCGCTTGCGCGGTCGCTTGCGCGGTCGCTTGCGCGGTCGCTTGCGCTTGCCGTCGCTTGCGCAGTCGCTTGCGCTTGCCGTCGCTTGCGCGGTTGCTTGCGCGGTTGCTTGCGCTTGCCGTCGCTGCGCGTTTGGCACTCAATGAGGGCTGCACAACATTTTGGAAAATCAATGATATGGCAGTATTGGGCCAGACCACTGCATTGAGGCAAGTTGTGCAAAATTCTTGGATGGAGGTTAACTATTTGATCGCAATGAGATCAGTTAGATTAGTTAACTTTAACTTACATCAATGACTAATTGTCTTAACTCATTACAAATAGTTAGGCAAGAAAACATGTTTCATTTGAGACATGAAAAAAAAAATCTTTGCGGTCTTAAAGTGCATGTCAATAACCAAGACCACCATATGGCAGTTTTCCAATACACATGCAGCCCTACACACGTCACCATTGGTGTCCAAATGGCAGCCTCGGGGCAACTTGATCAACACACCACACGAATGAACACAACACTGCTTTGTAGCACTAAATATCAATGGCAACATTTCGTGATTGATTTAATGAATTTGCGTCAAAGAATTCTGAATTTGTTTCAGTATGTAGCCCTCAAGCAGACATTGGGACACCGCTGGTGTAATTAAAAAAAAAAAATATATATATATCCATTTCACACGTTGAAGCTGCGCAGGTCGACGTCTCCAGGGAAGCGGGTCTCCCTCAAAACTCGGCGACTTCAGAGCGATGCCACAGCGGTCCGTTCACCTCTGGTCAGATCGCGTCACATCCCGGTCGCCATCTGCAGAAACAAACAAATCTTAGAAACTCAAAGAGCACCCCAAGTTGTCGGTCACTTGCTTACTTGATCACAGCGGCTAGCTACTATTGGTGACCGGCGCCGGGTCGGGCTGTGCGCCCCCCCCCCTTTTGCGTCCGGCCTGCAAATGGCAGAACATGCAATGAGTTGGGCGCTGCTCGCATCATTACGTCTTCCTCGTGGACCGACTCGCCCAAACACCGCCCCCTACACCTAGAGAACAAAGGACACACAGCTTAGATCAATCACGACAGTGGTAGGTTAGAAAAAGACAAAATGTCTCGCTCCAATGCTGTCCTACGCCTAGGGGAGAACAAAGAACGCAAGTACCACAGTGGTGGTAGGTTAGGGTTAGATGAAGTGCAACAGTGGCAGGTTAGAAAAAGACAAAATGGTACAAGTCAAATTGCAAAATTGGACATTCAGGATCGGCTCGCTCCAATGCTGCCCTACACCGATGGGGGAGAACAAAGAACGCAGCAAGCACGACAGTGGCAGGTTAGAAAAAAAAAGACACAAAATGGTACAAGTCATATGGCAAGCTTGGACATTGGGCTCCGCGTCAAAGTTCACTTTTGTCTCCATCCAAGTCACCACATCCTCCCCCAAGTGAGCCGTCAATGGCAACCAATCACAAGACACCACTGGATCCAGATAAGCCACAACCTCTTATGCAAGACCAACTGTCAGACCCCCAAACACTGTCCACACCTGCAACCTTTCCGTCGTGCACCCATAACCAAAGGCAACCACACTGCCCCCTCCTGGGCACATGATCCGCACATGTTGCAGCGTGCTTGATTCTTGACTTGATATAGCATTGCTCTTTTGGATAGGCCATTGCTCCTTTGGATAGGCCATTGCTCCTTTGGATAGGCCATTGCTCCTTTGGATAGGCCATTGCTCCTTTGGATAGGCCATTGCTCCTTTGGATAGGCCATTGCTCCTTTGGATAGGCCATTGCGCCTTTGGATAGGCCATTGCGCCTTTTCATATGGAATTATACTTTTCCCATTCGGCTCCTCTTGCAACCTACAATAACACAGACAGTCATTAATTGTGTGCTCGGAAGCTAAAACTCGACAACCATTGTGTTGGGAAGCTGAAACTTGACAAAAACAGGTTTTCACCCTACTTAGGACTACTCTTCCTCAGTGTCCTCAGCATCACTGAAATAGCTCCTCAAGAGCCTCCTGCTTGCTTTGTATAGAAGGATGCTGGCTGGGCAGCCTTTTCTAGTGCTACAAAAGACAAACGGAAATTATTGCAACAAAAATAGATATTTTAATTTTATACATACTAAGTATAAAGCACGACATTGCAGTTGAAAAAATATATTATTCTATTGTAGTAAATTATAATTATTCAGGATTTTAATTCACATTTTCATTTCATCATTCATCAACTCACCTCACATTGGACAGATGATCCAGGTTGGCGGCGTCCAAAACGGGAGAAAATAACCTGCGCAAATGTTTGTTGCGTAACGGAAAGAGAGCGGGCGGGCGCCATCTTTGAATGGATTTGCTCTGATTTGGACATGACGTTAAAAAAAAAAAAAAAAAACGCGAAAAACATTTAAAATACCACCAAAACGCGCAACGACGCGACGCAAAGTCGATTGTGGCATGCCGTGCCCAAACCTCAAGCACTCCCTGGACAGCGAAAATCCTGCAAGAAATAATAAATGGCATCGTAAGAAACTGCAAACATTTGCTCACGGGCTAAATTGCCTGCGGCGTACAATTTACCTCCTGGCCTACCGTCGCGGCGGACGCGACGTTGCCGAGTCACGAGAGTACACAATCCTGCGTCAAACAAAATAAAAAAGGCTTGTGAGAAAAGGCAACAAAGCACACATTTTGGGGCCTATTTGAAAACTCTCCTTGCGGTCTCCAGTTAACTTCGACGCCTACAGTCGCCGTGTGAAAACATGGCGTCCGTCGTGAGAGACGGCAAGAAACGACAAACATTTGCTCCCTTACCTGGGAAAATGCCACGCGCTCGGTGGCACCTGCATTTGAGAACTCCCCTTGAGCGCGAAAATCGTGCAACAAACACGGCGTCCGTCGTGAAAAACGGCAGGAGACGACAAACATTTCCTAGCATGCTCGCTTACCTGAGAAACCGTCCGCCGCCACGCGCTTGGTGGTACCTGCATATGATAACTTCCCTTGAGCGAGCACACCTGTCTTCAATTTACCTAAAGCCCTGACGTCACAGCCGTCAATTCAAATCTTCTTCTCCTGATCGTCCAACGGCGCTCGGCACACTGACGTCACCAGGTGGTCGCCTGTCATGGTGACTACTGTGGAGAGGGTTGCTTCGGACCATCCGTTGAAACTTTGAACACCGAACATGTTTGGATGGATACCCTGCAGTCGTGATGTGCATTCCAGTTCTTTTAGGTGAACGAATCTTTAGAATCCGTTCACTCAAAAGATTCGTTCAAACGAATCGTTCAACGAATCCCCCCCCCCCCCCCCCCCACACACACACACAATGAGTGTCAAGCTCTAGTCCTTGACACCTGTGACCTGTGACGCTGATATTTCCCTAATAAAGTGGCCTGTTATGAGGTACACTTGAAAATGGCATTGTACCTAATGGATTGTCTGAGTGATTCCCTCGTTAAGTGCAGGTGCGTGAAAAGTTTTAGCTCCTTTTGAACGTGAAAGTGGCTAAAACTTTTCACGCAGGTGCGCTTAACGAGGGTCACTTGGAAAACATGTTGGAACGCGGCCCTGAGGACTAGAGCTTGACGCCTGTGACCTTTGACCATGATGTTTCCCTAATAAAGTGGCCTGTTATTAGGTACATTTGAAAATGGCGGTGTACCTAATGGAGTGTCCAAGTGACGTCACAGATCAACCAGCCAATCAGATGTGGCACTTTTCACTTTCAGTTAAACCAGGGGTGTCGACCTCCAGGCCGCATTCCAATATGTTTTCCAAGTTACCCTCGTTAAACACACCTGAGTGAAAAGATCGGTTCATTTTCATGTCCTGCAGGAGCCAAACTTTTCACACAGGTGCGCTTAACGAGGGAATCTTGGAAAACATGTTGGAATGCGGCCCTAAAGACTGGACTTTGATACCTGTGACCTTTGACTATGATATTTCCCTAATGAAGTGGCCTTTTAGGTACAAAAAAAATCTTTTGAGTGAACCGATTCTAAAGATACAGTTCAATGCAAAGAACTGGAATAGCCGACTGGTTAGTGACATGGGCTCTTGCTCGGTAAGAACTTGGTTCGATCCCAAGAGTGAGCATGTACCTGAATGTTCTTTTAGAATTGAAACCTCGCTTTGTATGCATATGCAAACAAATGCAAGTATTTATGCGTAAATACATAAGGTGGCCCATATGGTGGTGAAATCTAGTAGTGTAAGGTGAAGAGAGTTAGGGTTTAAAGCTAGGGTTAGGGTTTCAAAGTAGGGTGGGTTCGCACTGCATTATCTATAACTTGCCAAAGGCCACGATTATGTGGCCCACTCAAAACAATTAAATTGTATTCTTTAGTGTAGTTCTTTTTAAATTGCCTGCCATATTGTAGAAAAAAAAACAGTGATGACACACCTCGACCCGATAAAGCACATTAGCACAAATCTAAGCTTCTCTTTAGTGGTAATGCAAATGTAAAGAGACTTCACTGAAGGATTGCCTCACTGTTTGATCTAGGTGTGTCCAATAAAGCGGCTCACGTGAGCGGGAAGCTTTGAGAGCAATTTGTCACACTGTTGGGTTTCGAAAACACCCCTGCGCTGCTGTGCAGGCTCCTTTATCTTAAGTGTGACAACAGGGCAAGTTTGCAGCACAATAAAAAAAAAAAAAACACGCCGTCATTTATAATTCATTTATTTCGGAAGTGTGGTTGGTGAGAAAAAGAAGTCCACTAGCTTCACTAAAACGCAATGCACAACAGTACAATGATCAGCGGTCATGTGGACACTTTGTGTCGTCCAACTACACTCTCCAAGGCTTTGTCTATAAATTAAAACAAAACTGATCAGAAAGAAACTATACAGAACAAAATATAGATTCGCTTCACGCGTTCTCAAAAGTGGACGCGTATGTACAGAGCGATGCAAGAGTGGTTGGCTAAACCAAACCCAAACTGCGCTGGTCCCTATTTCACAACTGATTTTGGCTCATGGGTTGACTGGAGGAAGCTGGTTCGTCCGCTCCGATCGCTTTGTTTGATTTGTGTGTGTGTGTGTGTGTGTGTGTGTGTGTGTGTGTGAGTGTTTGGGAGGGGCATACCTTCCTGGTTCATACATTTGCCTATGAAGACTTTCCTTTTGTGCTTGAGAAAATACTAACTTTAGCCAGAGGTGTGTAATCAGTCAGATAAAATAAAAAAATAAAAAAGAGGAAAAAAAAAAAAAAACTGCTTGACTGAGGTAATTGAAGGTTGCCAACTAGTTGCTGATGTGCCTCAGTAGGTCACTGATCTGCGATCTTGGCGTCTGCTGTTCCCTCTCTGTGTAAACATTTTGCTGACAAAAACAAAAAAAAAGCAGAAGGAAATGTGTTTGCCAATAGAGGAGGAGAAAAAGTCACAAAAGCAACTTGTGAGCAGAGGAGTAAAAGACTTTGTTCCTCCAAAACCCATGAGCCACGTTGGTTTCCCTCCTCCACAGTCACAGCCGGGCTGCTTTCTGTTCTCCAGAGTCCCCGATGGTCCCGGGACACGACGTCCCCATCCACTTGACGTTAGTCCAACTCTCAATCCTGCGCTATGCTCCTCAGCACGTACTTGACCGTGTAGGCAAAGGCGGCGAAGCCGACGATCACAAACAGGTTGGCGAGGGCTCCACCCAGAAGTCCATGGTTGCGATTGGGTTGCTGCAGGCCCTGGGCGGGGTTGGCGCCGCCGAGTGGGATGGGACCTCCGTTGAGGGCGGGGAGGCCGTAATGAGCCTGCTGGGGGTCGCCGTCGGGCACCACGTCGGGTAGGGGGAGCGGTTGAGTGCGGGCGTTTAGCTCTTCCTGCAATTTCTGTTTTTGCTTCATCTCCTGGCGACGGAACATAAACAGCACTTCAGAACAACAAATAAGCAAAGCGAAGGAACAGGGCTGATCAATTAACCCAAATTTAAATCATCTTTTAAATGCAGAATATTGGCCTGAAATTGAAAGAGGAGCTAGGAAAAAAAATAAATGTCTTTTTTTTTTTATTGCAATTGTAATATCAGAAATGGTTGAGCCCAACACTGAAAATATCGAGGTTGAGATGGCTCACCTCCACAACCTCAGGGAACAATTCACAGAAGACTTTGTCCTTCAAGTTGAAGGCGAGGCTTTGAGCTGAGAGTTGTCTTTTCTGAAAAAAAAAAAAAAAAAAAAAAAAAATTGCACTGTATTGTAATAAGGCTGCACTGTTCTGCTTGATCACGCTCATTTGTCTGGGCTCACCGTGTGGTCTGAGGTCTCAATGCTGCCCAGGGTGGGTCCTTTCTCCACCATGAAGCTGAGCAGTCCCGTGAGGATGGTGGAGACGGACCACGCCGGGTTCCATGTGTCCGGGTGGAAGTCTGTGATGGACAGACATAGCCTGTGGGGTCAAACAGAACGTTACAGCACGGCAACGTGACACCAATGTGAGTGGCTAAGTCCAGTAAAAAAAAAAAATTAAAAAAAAAAGGAACGCATCCGCTTACCTTGTATTACATTTAAATCTGCCGTTGGGGGTTATCATGTAGATACTTGGTGGTTTAAAGGGGAATTCCCGAGGGAATATGAGTTTTCCGTGATAGTAACCTCCTATTAGGAACACAAGTTGTAAAAATTCGATTGTTAGAATAAACAATTTAATTCTAGCACAGTGTGAAATTTGTATGAAATTAGATTTGATTAATCCGGATAAAATATATTCTTGCTTAGTTAAAGAGCAACTATGAACACACAAGATATAATAAGACGTTTTACTTAATAATGAACGACTGTTGGGTTCAAAAGGTTAAGATGAACTGAAACAGCAGCACCAGCGCCACTGCTAATGTGATGAAAATGTTTACTGTGACGTGTAAAAACTTCGCAATACAGCACATTGGAAGTCACTCTTTTGATTTATGAGTTTAGTACACACTCATCACAACTTGACGCATCCTTTTTTTTTTCAAACACGCAATATCCTGAAATTCAAGGTCATGTGGCGCCAGAAAACCCAAAATACCAGTGTGATAATTACGTATGACACATGGAAACCACTTTTCGATAACTGTTGAACGCCTACTATAGAACATTAATCATGAGACCAGTAATTAACCTGACAGAATATTTTTACACATTTTCTTTTTTACCTTCATAAGGAGTTTTTTCAGGACCTCTCACCACATAGTGCCTGCAGGAAACAAGAGTAAATGTTGCATGTGCTACTACATTTGAAGTAAGACAAGAAAACCTTCTTGGTAGGTATCAGGTTTGACCTGATGTCATCGACTTGTTGCAAGTCTAAAATATGAAATGTACCCCGAAACACAAAAGTGTGGTATAAGGATGGGGAGCGTACCATTCTAAGATGTTAGAAGGCAGAGGCTCAGCACAGATGTAAGGCACAGGGTCTTTCTTTATCCTGAGGTAATCCTGCTTAAGTCGCTGAGTGGCTGTGGTTGGAGCTCTCTTGTTCCCGGTGTTGCTCATCTGTTGACAAAAAAAAAGAACAGGCAAACACAGATTGAAGGCAATATGACCACCAAGCAATGTGAAAATGTTTCTTCTCGTTGTTTCTTAGCGGAAATTAAAAATATATTGGGGGGTAGGCTTAGGGATCTTACACCAAGCACCAAGTTGTTTAAAACCGACACAGACGTTTGCCGAGCTTGCGTCACGCGAGGCTCGGTGCGTTCTCACTCGTGTCATCTAAGAGTGGGTACATGCAAAAACTCGAAGCAAATTAACGTTTTAACGTGTGACTCCATTATTACAAAACAGCCGTTAAGACTACCCTTTACGGTGAAGCCCATACCGAATCTGGTGTGTAAACACTAATTAGCTACCAAAGGCTATCACAGGCCAGTGCTGCGCTTATATGGCTAATGCTAGCAGCCATGGCGCTTCGTAGTAAGAGTTGCACGAGTTTCTTATTATGTGTTGTATTGGACATACCTCTCCAGAGACCCTAGTGAAAATGGGGATTCGGGCCTGGATACGAATTTGGGCCGCAGTCTCAGCGATCAGACCCCAAACCGATAGGACGAAGACACCGCCGAAAGGGTAGCTTAATAGCGGAACAGAAACACTCAATTCCGGATTTATTCTTCGCGTTCCGTCGGGGCGTGTCTAAAAATGCTCAGAAAGTTCATTAGCGCCGTCTTCTGGTGTGGCGGTGTTACAGCATCGAATAATATACACCACAATGTCAACATTTGTGTGGCAGCAGTTCAAATATAGTGCTAGTCACCTGCCATTTTTGATTGATTGATTGATTGATCATTTATTGATCCCCAAGGGTGGTGAAATTCAGGCCCCAGCAGTTTCCATACCACAGAGCGGGTATACAAAAGACACACAGATGGCATGAGTGCAACTTGTGCATTAATAATGGGAGTAAAATCCATTCAGGGGGCAGATATTACAAATAACTGGACTGAAGTCAGAGGGTGTGGTGTTTCATTGAATGGTCATTTATTATGGCAACAAATATTTGACTTCCTTGGAAAAGTTTGACTGACATTTTAATATGATTCGCAATAGCCTTATCGTTTTCCATGTTTTCCTTTAATGATCCTTCTGATATCCAAACATCTGAATTGAAATAGGTCAGCCATTTGGATGAATGAACAGAAGTCACGTTTTGACCTACATCCATCTTGAATATATACTAAGCGCTGGCTTCCAAACTGTAAGATGATGATGAGGCCGTGAAAAGTTCCCTTAAGGTTTTTCGCAGCGGCTGAACTGGAGACTTCTCCTCCTCAACTTCTCGGGCTGGAGAGATGCGAGAAGAGAAAACTCGCGAAAGACTTCACCACGGGAGATGTCACCTGAAAGTCAAGGCGTTTTCATCATTATAGCTGTGATGTGGCTGCCAAAAGAGGACGAAAAATATGAAGCTTGCACCATGACACACCCATAGCCCAGCAGCATGTGATTTGTTTTGAAGAGAAATCACGACAGCTCTACCACATCTAGCAACACAGTCGATTTTGGTCAGAAGAAAAGAAAATAGGAAGAGAGTGGGGAGCATCCTGTTCGTTATATATTAACTATATCAGTAGTTTCCCAATATTTATTGGGCCGAGGCACTTGCTAATCAAATTTATGACACTCCACTAAACAAAAAAAGGCACACAAATATGTGCAACAGACTTAAATAATGACTACGTCTCAATTTACTCAAAAATTTACCATTCTGGTGCATGAATGGGGTTTGTCGCCCTTCTGCTCTCTAGCGGAGGAACATTTAATTGTTCTGCCTGTAATTCACTGGCCTAGATAGACGAAAAAAATACATAAATAATTTTCAAACCAACTGCTATAGGGCAGTGGTTGGGAATCATTTACATACACCAAATTAATTTCTCGTACGGTGGCAATGAATTAGATTGCATCATGTTTAGTATTCAAATGTAGCAGTGGAGTGGATGGTACGCTAAGCGCTTGTGTGCTTTAAAAAACAAACAAAAAACACTAGTGATTACATAAAGACCTCAAGTATGTGATGTTTTGCAAAAAGACAAGCAGGCTCCAGATGTTTTGCCCCAGACAGACCAAAAGACCCCTGACAAAACACACCGTAATCAGAGCAAGAAAGAACCAAAGTGTCCCTCTACACGACTACGTATCAAAGAGACGGCTCAGGATGCTTCACTCACTCTATCCTGTGGTAAGGATTTAACCCTTCTGCTGCCCTTGGCAACCCCTGCGGTGAGAAAAGCAATGACATGTCAGTTAGTGTCCCACGCTGTCTTTCCTTGAATATTAAATGACGCTTTAAAACAGTCCTGGCAAGTGAGTAAAAATTTCATAGTTGGTGTTAATAAAAAAACAAAAAAAAATCTTGTGAGGTCACATGAATGTTTTACAAGTGAAGACGCTGAATTATTCAAGGCACACAGAAGTGCTGCGGGCCTAAAACCCCTGCACCGCTTGATACTGAGCACTAAAGTGAATTTTAATTTTAAAATGAAGCATTTAAATACGCTGAGGCTCACTTTCATAAGCCTGTTTTAATGCTTTGAATAAGTCCAGTGTTTCTAGGAAAGGTTGGCCACTCTAGAGCAGATTTGAAAAGCAGCAGTCTCCCAACACAGAGCAATCACTGAAATCAAATATTGAAAAACTGATCAATTTGCAACTAATTTAAATAATGCTACAATGCCGAGAGAATGCAAGAGAACAAGAGAAATGAAAGCAAGTACAGACTGGGTTAGTTCATGAAGAGTTTCTCACTTTTATTGTATTCCTCTTTTTTTTTTTGTTCGCCTCAGTGTGTCTAAAGACATGAAATAACAATTTCCAAGACTGTTGGGTGTTTTTGGAAAGAGAATCAAAAGACAAACATGAAACAGATCCGAGCGTCACGACCCCGCTATGGACCCTCTGAGAGGCAAGCATGGAGTTGAAATACACGAGTGTACTATTTACAGCACCTTTTTTACCACTCCTATGTCAACACACACAATGGACACGACACTGAACACTTCCTCGAGGGCGTCGCTCGCACTCGGCCCTAAACTTGTACTACTTGCAGTCTGTAACTATTGCCATGTGCGAATCTCAGTTCTGTTTTGAATCATGTGAGCATACCAACAGTGTTTCTACCACTCTTGTCACTTCACAAAGCATCGTAGCACTAAGCTGCATCTACTCAGAAATGATTTCACGTTGAAGAAAAACCAAACAAAAACAAACCTGTGATATAATACAAGGTCGGACACTTTCCCTTCAAAAGTCTTTGGCAGAGGAAACTAAAAGCACAAAAAATATGAAATTACTGCTTGTGGAAAGGATTTTGACTGTGACATTAGAGAGGTCACGTTGGTACATGCTTATTCCACAGGACTGCACTGCACAATGTGATCAAAACGGTAGAAAAATATCACAGCATGCTAGGAGCGGCAATCGTGTTTACTCGCCCACAAAGCATGCAGAGAACACTGTTGGCTATTCGGCATCGGAGCCTAACAAAGTGTGTAAACATGTCCGGAAAATGTGCTCCATAATCTCACTGATACAGATATTGTAACATGGAAGCGTATTTACAGTAAATGCAGGTGTGGTTATATAGCCATAAAGTCGTTGTTGTTGACTAAAGGGCAGTGAGCAGCACTTTCGCTTTCAAGGGAAGTCGAAATTCTTCCCGAACTGCTACGTCCGACCACTGAGCTCACGTTTTATGGGTTTATCAACTCCTCCTCACCATAAAATGCAACAATGAATGACAGTCCGTAAACTAAATACATTTCTTTCCATAAACTCAGAAAATCTCTCAGTGCTGAATGCTGATTATTGGATCATCAAACGTAACGTAAGGCCTTTCCACATTCCGAAAACGTGAAGAAATTGGGGTTCTACGACTGCTATCATCGAGATACGATCAAAAACACTTTTGTCTCAGAGTAATATTTTAAGACTAAAAAGACAATCATTAACAGAATATAACAAACTGCATCAGTGAATGCATTGCACGGCTCCTCTGGGAAGACAAATAAAATAGACAGACAAGCAGAGAACAGACGATAACTTGAGAAAAGAAAGATTACCTGAAAACAAACTATGACATAATAAAATTATAATACTGAAAATAGGAAAAGTGCACAGTATTAGCACTCAAAAAAATGAAGCATTGACTATTCTTGACAACGTTAACAGCCTCTCTGGAACGTCTCTTCCTGTAGCTCGTCACAAATTATTTTCTTGATTCAGTATTGTCGTGTTTTCAAACAGAAAAATATTGTATTACCATTATCCCGTGACATTTTTGCAGTTGTCACCGAGGAACTATGTTGAAGTTCGAGGAGGAGGACGGCAATTACAGTATTGACCTTTTCGGTCTATTACTGTTTTTTTGCTATTCATCATCCCCAGCGAATGGCGGGGGAAGGCAATATTCATTTTAAATGATTACAGTCCTGCGTAATAAATAATAAAAATTCAATCATTATATCATCCAAAAGAAACCTCAGGCACAGTTTTTAGCAGTATGTCTCTATGGCAACTGAATGAAATGTTCAGTTAGCAATAGGAAATACATATCTACAGAAACTGAGCCTGGCTATATCGTAACTTAACCACCAACTATGTTGATGATGTCATTTCACTATCATTAGCACTCTTGACCAAACAGCTATAATAATGTACAAAATGTCCGCCATAGTAGAATTGGTTAGTAAGGCCTCAGCCTTTATGTCATTTGTTTCTGTTGTATAGTATTGATGATTTCTATAATTAAAAATGTTGGTATTAAGAAGTGCTTTAATTCTGGATGAAGCCTCTGGACTAAATGCACAGACTGACACTAGTAAATAAAGCAAGCAGCAGGAAGAGACGGCGCATTAAATTAAGTTTGAACAACGACAGGGCTTGGCTGACAAAATCAAATTATGCGGTTGACATGAAAAATCCATACTTCATTTTAGCGAGAGTTTTTTTTCTTTTACAGAAATGTATTATAATGTTATATTCAGTCCTCACTCTACAAAGCAGACGAGGCTTTCTCCTCCTGAAAGCCATGCAGTCTTTTTGTCACAGTTTTACTTTTACATCCCTCCCTGACACCGCATTTTGTAATATTAATCGCCTCATGCCACATCACACACGGTGAAGCGCTTATAAATGAGACTATTTACACCTCAAGCTGAGGAGAAATGGTTCGGTCTGAGTTAATGCCGCGACGGTCCTACCATGAGAGGTAAAGCCGCAGCGTGAGAGGATGTTAGCAGAACACCGACAAGCAGATGTCATTTGACTTGGAGTGATGTGGCTAGGGTGGAATGGTGAGCAGAAACTAGCAGAAAATCAGAGGTGCATGAGGGCAGTTAAGCCAGTAAGAGTTAGAAAAGGTCCTTCAGGGGGTTTGTGTTGCCCGTGAGCCTCAATCTAGCTGACATCAGTGTCTAGAGGAGAACTCGATATCTAGAGAGGCTAGAACTCCTCTATGGTGAGGCAGATGAACTCTTGGATGCACTTCCTGTACTGCTGCTCAGTGGGGCTGGTGCTGGGGTATTGACCTGGTTGTCCCAGGGGGGCTTCCGCCTCTCGCATCTCCTCATTCATCCGTGCCAAACGCAGGCTGGAAGGACAGACGGGACAAAGACCGAAAAAAAGATGAGCATTTTTTTTTCTCCAGCTTTTGCTTCATTTTCTTGTCATATCCATCTATCCTCTATATTTATATATACATTTATTTTTTATTTTTTTAATGACTGTAGTCCTTATCAGGATCGCCGAAGCGAATCCCAGCTGACTTTGGGCCCGTCTTGACACAAATCATTATTATATATAAAATTAATTAAATTAAATAACCAATTACTTAACAACGTAATATGTAACCTTGTTTACTAAAATGTATAGTGTAGTGTTTTAGTTTAATTATATAATAATTCATGCTATTTTCAGATATTATTTCACCTAATTCTAATTTTTTTAACCAGTGATTTCATTTAATCATTTTAAAACGATTTTATAAAAAAATATATATACTATATATTTTTTACAATACATCAAACAATTAATGAACTAAACTAATAATAAATTTGGTCTACAAAGTAACTCAGCTGAATTAATGCAACGAGAAGTGTTCAACGGTCCAGATGAATGATCGAGAATGGAACGGTCCATATGCAAACCCCTGAGCTACCCTTTGGCCAATCCTGGAAAAAAATGCGAGCTCACTCACAGGGTGACGATGTCTGCATTGGCGGCCTGCACAGCGATGCTGAGCGGGTCGTAGCCCTGCTCGTCCACCTCTGTCTGCGACGCACCTCTCTTCAGAAACAGACACACCTGGCTGCAGGACAACACAAATACGAGATGCTTGAAATATGAGTATTCCCTACTTCCGGGAAGGAAATCACTTAGTGCCACATAATACGTCCTCATACCCAGTGTGTCCCAGGTAGGTGGCGTGATGCAATGGGCCTCTCCCCCTCATGTCCCTCTGGTTGACATCAGCTCCATTCTGAAGCAGGAACTCACAAGCTATCAGAGAGCCCTGACAGAGAAATGCACATTAGAAATGCTGCTCTCAAAATCCCCCTCCCCTCACAAAACAAAGTTCTCCTCACCCCCATTACGGCCTGTATGAGTGGCGTTTTCCCATCCTCCTCCTCACTTGGAGCGTGAACGTCGGCGCCGTGAGCCAGCGCCTCCGCCATGAGGGGCAAATTGTGCAGACGGGACGAGCGGTGGAGCAGCGCGCCGGGATGGATCTCCCTGGGATCCTCGGGGTCTGATGGTACTTCCTGTTCAATTTCTACCTCGCCACTGGAGGACTCTTCTGATTCCTCGTCTGGTGGCAACAAAAGTTCAGCTCGTTGCAATGCAAATGACAATTTTAAAAGTCACGTGAAAAGAGCAGGAATCCTCAACGTACCTTCTTCGGTGACGCTGTCCACCACAGAACCAAACACCAGGATGTCGGTGCTGCCGTCAGTGCTTCCTCCCAGGCCGCTGTCGCTACTCAGGCCTGCGGGGCCAAACCATGCCAAACCGCGGACACGTTAATTATTACATAAGATACCTCCTCGTGCGCCATCTTTTGATTTCACTTTTAATAAGTTTAGTCAAAGGGCGGGCAACGTATGGCCCCGCTGGAGTGATACCAAGTGGACTTACTGCGAGGACCCGAGCCCGTGTCAAAGTAGGAGAAGAGGGAGTCCAGCTCATCTGGACAGAACAGGGAATCCCGGCGAAATTTGGCTGCCGCTGCTGCCGAACGTTCACAAGAGTAAAAGACTCAAGTTGGTTCTGAAGTGGCTCATCATGACAAAACAGCCACAAGGCTTGTTGCCCAACTCACCTGCTGAGAGATTGGCAGGTGAGGCACTGCCGGGCTCGTAGCGGTGATATTTCCTGCGGACTTTGTTTGGCGCCCGGACCGAGCTGTTGTGTCGCTGGCACTTCTTCACCGTCCACGGTCTGGACTTCCTTTCACCTTCCACCAGCGCCTCGCTCCCGCTCATCTTCTTTAGGAAGCGTTTCTCCACATATTTGGACTTAATCCAGGCTTCTTTCTCCTGTCTGGAGCAACAAAGTGGACATTTTTTAAATTTGTTCATGACAAGTAGTGATATCCCAGTTCAAATACTGACCTTGTACTGGATGGTGCGGGCTTTTTTACCCCGAGTTCTTCACAGGCTCCCTCATAAATTTGATTGATCACAGTGTTGCCTAGTTCACACATCAGCTGAACACAAGAGCAAGAAAGATAGGCGTCTAAGAATGTCACTCAAATAATAATGCTCAATAATGTTAATCCTCGCTTTGCTTGCATTTACCAACTTTCCCACTTAGAAAATTGCTGGAATTTCTTAACTCGAAGTTTAATGAACAACACAAACAGAAGAACGACTTACCTTGAGTAGTTCTGGCTCCCATGAGTCAAGAGTCAGTGATCGTACTTTAGAGCAATGGACGCCGAGACTCCTGGAAGAAAAAGTTGAACGCCAAATGACTTTTTTTTTTTTTATTGTACTGGTAATTTATTTTTAAGTGTCTGACTACTTTAATTATCTCACATCTTTATCTCTGAACATATCGAAACTGCACATTAAGGTATATAAAATGAAAGAAAATGACTTAGTTTACCCCTTTAGAGCAATAATAGCATAATAGTGCTAAAAGACCTTCTTGAACAAAAATTATACATAAAAACCAAATGATTTTTATTACTATGCTTTGAGTCTATCTCACAGTTGGGACAATTTTTTGCATAGAGTCAGAAGGTGAACCTGTGGATCCCGGAGCACTCGATGCACAGCAGCACTCCGAGGTTGATGGAGGCCCAGCAGGGAGCACTCTGGCCGCAATCACAGCACAATTCATTGCCCGGCAAGTTCTGCACCCTCTGGAGGAGGCCTTCACCACCTCCCCGAACTGCCTTATCCGCCCTCTCCCCCCTGTCCCTGGGCTCGCTGGCTGAGTCAATGCTGCTAGTGGAAGGTGAGGCTGTGCGATCCAGGCGCTATGGAGACAAGGGATACAAAAAATATAATTACAGTTCAAATAATAGAACGAATGTGGCTCAGAGTTAATTACACGGCCCTGATTCATACCTCAATGTAGTAGTTGTCAGCGATGTCTTTATAAGCTGAGGCAATGCTTGCTTGAACCGCTTGGATCCAAGCCTGCCTCAGTTTTTCGGACTCAGCCTGTAGCATGCAGCTTCTACAAGGGGATGGAGAGTGACTTTTCACATTCCACACAACTGAACTGCTGAATCATAATGTGTGCTTTGAGTTGGAGACTCGATGTTAGGTTTGTAACATGAGATGACTCAGCAACGAAATAACTTGATGGTGACTTGTGACGAAACTGCGTGTTGGGCCACACTGTACATATTTACACTTACTTAGTGGGTGAAACCACCTCGAAACAGAACCTCCTCTCGTTATCTTCACACGGTTTGACGGAGCACAGCCTCAGGTCCTCCACTACCACCGTCAACGAGTCCTGTTATTGGAGGAGAGCAGCGTCGCAGTTAGAATTTTAGTGACAACTTGAGATCAGAATTCATCTTCACAAAACTCATACCACTGAATGAGATACATTCATAAAGCCTAATTGTACCTTAAGTTTCTTTTGGTAGACCAGCTGGCTGTTCTGTATGGAGAACCATCGCCTTGTGGGGAGAGGGGGCATGAAGTTAGGGTAAATTAAAACAGGTAAAAGCAAAGTATTGCAGTTACCGTCCAATATTTTCAAGTCAAGCTTTACCTGTTCCAGGTCTTAAAAGCATTGCTGGCTCTCTTGAAGAGGTAGCCCTCCATGACGACACCATTGGGGGCATCCACATTGAACTCCAATTTGGGGTCATCGTAGGAAAAGTCCTGTGGAGACATGTTGCTTAAATTATGTATTGCTCAAGTTTGGAATCAAGTTCCTGACTCATTTGTAACGAGCGGCTCATTCATTAAACACTGCTGATGGTTTAGATTTTAGAGAATAGATAAGATCGTATGTGTCGTCTACGTTTAGACGACAATTACACGCTAATTATATATTGAGAAGGAACGACGGAACTGTGTCGGCGACAGTGGCTCCATTGTGAGAGTTGGGTGACTCAAATGACGAGTGAACTGCTCAGTTCAGGTGCAGTTTCCATTGTGCAGAGGTGAATGCCAGGCCATCTGTTCCTCAGCTTACCTTTCCATATTACCGCACAGTCTGTGTCTTTCTATTTGTCAAGTCACCCTCTCAGTTTCAACACTAAGATGCAATTCCACAGAAAGGGAATTAAATCCGCTGCACGCCACTTGCTCAAAGAGGGGGACGACAAAAAGACGGGAAACGAGATCCATAAAAGATAGCTCCGAGGTCATGTTTTCCTTTTGTTGAGGGCCGCTTTAGACAGTTAATGTGATTGGATGATCACTGAACAGTTGCACAGCAAATAACATTATAGACATTTCTGTCCAGGCTCCTCAGTATAATCTGGCAACAGTGACAATAAATCACTGTAAAAAAAAAAAAAAATCAAACAAATTTGGATAATAGTACTACAATACCATAGACAGCAATGACAGAATAAAACAAGTCCGCTCAGGTGTACGAGTTTTCAAAACAAGAGCAGGTGACGCAAGCGTCAACCAAAAGGATTTCGCAATACTCCCACTATTACAACTACAGCTAAAGCAAATAACTTTTCTCACCAGTGGATAGCTCAGCCGTCCAAGAATCTTCATCTTTACAACAGTGACTTCCAACAGCATGTTACAAAAAAAAGTTATCATTAAAAAGTTATATTAAATAAATAAATAAATAAATTAGAGTTGTCTTTCTGAAGAAATGTGGTATCTTAATATCGGGAAACTAGCGTAGCCCTCATCCATTGAGACCAACGGCAGCCCACTCGTGTCGTTCCTCAACCTCCACGCGCTGGTCTGCACACTGGCACGCCGCGTGGAAGCGACACGGGTGCTTCATTTGCATACAGCTGTGAGGTCTCGCTGCCCCCGTGACCCCACCGCGGCTGCCGGATCGGGGGGATCAAACATTTCATCCCTCCCTTTGTCAAGCTCGCGGCTACATCCTCACTTTTATGGTGGAGTTGGCTTTCCATCTGCCCGTGGAGGTGACAAGTGTTCCTGCCTAATCAAGCTGATATTATGGCTCCCCCAGCACATGCATGGAGCCCCCGCTTCCCACCTTAAATCAGTCGCGACCTGAAGAATGCAGCACACAAGTGGCACAAGGGTAGCGCACCACAAAGCTGCTACGGAGACATGTGACACGGTGTGATATAAAACAATTGTTTAAAAGATACAGGAAAGTGGGGAAAATTAATATTATATTCCATTTTCCTGAAAGAGTCTCATCGCAATAGTCCACCACTAAATATGCGACCAAGTCAAGAAGTTGTTACTGTTATTATTCTGCATCAAATATAAATGCATATTGTATTTGCTTCACTTCACTAGGCACATGAGAGAATTAAGAATATATATTTCACTTTGCAAAGAACTAATGTTTGATTTAATTATTACAGTTATTGTAGCCTAGCTGCGCAACGTTTAATTGATTCACCCACAACTAATTAATTACTGAATTAATTGATCATTTTGATAACCAATAAAAAAACTATTTTAATATCGTCACAAAAACAATTTGTCAATTTTGCTATGAGCTAACAATTTATTATTATTTATTCTAATTGCTACTGTTTGCAATGGTGAAGAACTGCTGTGCAGTTAGTTTGCTTAATTTCAGGGGATCTCATATATTTGTATCATCAACTATCATTAATTTTGTGGCGTCTGATTGCATTTTCACTCTCTCATTTGCCAAAAGTCACTCTGTGCAATTTTAATCCAAACATTAGTTTTCACTACCCGCTTCGCACACACAACAAAGTTGTAAATGCTGGAGAAATGGAGGCAGAGCAAAGTAAGGCGACAATCCTCTTGGGAGCCACAATTAAGTCGCCTGTACACAAAAGACGCCAGTGAAAGGACAGCAGGGAGGAGTTTATAACAAACGAAAAGAATAAGCACTGATTTAGCACAACAACAAAAATATAGGGAATAGCATGAAGGCGAAGGCACCTGCCTTCATTCCCTCACCTGCACCCTCGTTTACAACTTGTATTGTACTCTTTCACACCTCACCCTAATTCAACTTGAGCCGAATCCTCACATCTACTGCATTGATGTAATGGCCATCAAAAAATAGCAGCTTTCATCTATTATTCACAAAGGCGGCTGTCTCGTGGCTTCCTGGAGTTTAAAAAAAAAAAGAACTTTTTCTTTATGGAGGGAAATTGTGTCAAATGGCTTGTGACGAACATTTTCTGCTGCTTTTCCTCAATTTCTTTTGCAGATGTTTCTCAAAGGCACTTTGTCACAGGCCACATAGTGAGCTATAACTAGTGAAAATAATGAATTTCCTCATATATAAACGCCACTGGATTGTTTATTACGTGCACTAATATCTTCTGTTGCGTTTGGCTACGATGAGAAGAAAGTGGGTTAAAACTTCTCTTCATCTCTCCAATCTCCAATGACCTCCTGTCCTCTAGTCAGTGGCACAAAACTACAGACCCACATCTGAGTGTCGGGCCAGCTGCGGTACTACTCAGAATAACAGTCCCATTCCCGCCTCGGTCGTAATCCCAATCTGTGAGGTTTAGCGGGATTAGTTTTTGCATTATGGTGCACGCTGACAGCTCAGCGTCGAGCGGCTCTTTCAGCGGACAATCCGATTGATCGATTGCAAGAAAAAAAATAAAAAGGGAATAAAGAATCATGCAGAATCACAACAAAGCCTGTGAGTTGACAAAAACAACAACAATGAGGGGATTTAAACACTAAATAAGAGGAGGAAACTAAAGAATGCCACATTTTTTAAAATGGAAGTGAAGTCGATCCGCCAACCATGACTGGAAATGAACAACACCAGTCTAACTTCTTTCTGGCTCAATTAATTTCTTCCTAAAATAATTTATAGTAATAATTCTATGTTTAATTATCAATGCCAGCAACAGGCAAGAACAATTAAATGCCATTAAATGGCAGAAGGTAACAAATCTGTGAATCCACCTGTTGTCATTCATACAAGTCATGACTTGCTGCAAGAATATTAAATTAAATATAAGATTATGATGATATCAGTATTTTTTGTGCTATTTTTCTTGGTGGTATGCCATGAGATGAATGTAAAATATAAGCCTTGGCTCAATAAAGGTTGGGAAACACTGCCTTGACCTTAATATAATACGCTCCCTATCACTCACTTGGCTGTCATTGTTAGAGTTTTAGGAAATGCAGTGTGTCAAAAATTTTCATCACAAAGACATAATTATGTGTGTGCATGCGTGTGTGTGTGTCTGTCTGTTTTTTTTTTTATTTGCAAAGTAGAACAGATTGAGTGACTGATCTATTCAGAGCAAGTTTATAGAGGGAGCCACAATGCGATGACCATAAACCTGAATCAATGGGTTTGTTGCAGATGGCGTGTTTATGTCTGTGTGCGTGAGCGGGAGACACACACGCGCGACCGCCAAAACAGGCAGACATGCCAAGCGCACACAGACATGCACACATGTTCAGTGAAATCACACCGCCAAACAATAATAACCCTAAAGACCGTTTCATTGAGAATGTCGTGATACAAAAGTACACATTCATCACATTGACTTCTATTAAATTCCTTCAGACACAAATTAAACGCTTCGTAGGCACTAAAATGTTGTCTTATCCATCTGTCGGAAATGTCTGCAGAGATTTATGTGCCGAGACGCAAAACAAGTCATGTTTAGTATGAAGGCAAAACAAACTCACCTGCATCAGAGTCTGAAGAAGAATCCGGCCGATTGAGGGCAGAGGGAGACAAACACACACATTAGATGACATTGTGATTTTTCAAACAGCTTAGATGAACAGCCTTGTTCATCAAGTTTGGCATTAAGCCTTCCCTTGGCAGCTAATTTTATCTGAGGGATGGGCTAAATCAGGCCAAAAAACAGAAAAGTTGTTGGCATCTACTGCCCCAACAGATGGATTATCTCTGTGAGGCATCGCCAAGCAAACAATAGCTTTTATTCAGCGGCTTGACCCATAAAATATATCAAAGTGACTCCATGTGAGCTGCTTTTTCCTTTCAAGTTGACCAATTAGCTACAAAAGAAACAGTGAAAATTCAGCAGTGAGATGAGGAAGAATCTGAAATTCTATAGTGGTTGACAATAAATAATAATCATAATAACAACCACACTAGTATTAATAATATAACAAAAGGCAACGGAAAGTTAAAGATGTCTTGTTCTCTCACCCTTTGCTGGATGATCGCATGTTTATGCTCCAACTCTCTCTTCTCCACCGCTGAGTCGATGACGAGCTGATCCAGCTGCACAAAGTAGAGCAGAGCGAATAAGATGGAAATGGGAGCCAAATTAAGGTGGAACTTGAAATAACCGCCAGATGCTTTGACATCTGGAAGCAGCACGTTCAAGTAATAATGGAGGAAGGGTTGCTAAAAACCTTATTCAAAGGAGTTCTGTCATGTGCGTGAGCAATAGTATTTGGTTTTCCTCACCTGGGCAGCCAGCTTTTTCATGTAGGGGTCAATCTCATCCAGAATATTGAAGCCTTGTTGGAAAAGTGTATACTGGGCACGCATGAAGGACAGCATCTGTACAGGTTGAGAAGCTTCTACTTGTCATCGCAGAAACATGCAGTTTTTTTTGTATACAAGCAAGTTGAGCAGTATCGATGTGAAACTAAGGAAAATAAATATGGGCTCACCGCATCCAGGATTTCAAACTTCTTCCTGGCCTGAAGCACATTAATCTGTTCAGGAAACAAAACAAAACTTTAATTTATGTGTCTAATGAACAGATTGGTGGAAAAAGTGCCAGTGTTTGATGCATTTAGATGAACTTGCTGTGGATCATTAGCGCTACCTTGTGGACACTTTTTGTATGGCAATATGTATGTAGCCCACCTGTAGTACGTAGTCCAAGGCGAGGTGCCTGAAGGCTTTACGGCTGAGGACGAGAGCTTGCGTGGCCTCCTCCGCTTCATGGACCTTGTTCCTGGGGGCTTGGGCGTTCTTCACCTGAGCCAGCTCCATGTCCTCTCGAACGCGATCAAACTGCTTCTTGGTATCCTTGAACTTGCGCACGTCACTATCGTGAAGAAGCATGCAACACATATATCAGTGTATTTAAACTCACAAGACCTGAAATATTTGATAGGCATAATTTAGGCCAATAGGAAAATCCAATGGAATGCTTACTCTTTAATGAAAGCGTGAAGTTGTTGCTTGATTGACCGCTGAGCTTGGTCGAATAAAATCTGTGGAAAGAGAAGACAGAGGACATAAGATACCTGTTGCCATTCACACAAAAGAATAATAGATTTTTTTTTTTTTTTTAACTAAACCGACCCGGTTCCTTTGTGAGTAACTTGAGACTTGGTCTAAGTGCATTTTGTCACATTTTCGTTTGGTGGTGTGCAATATTTATTTTTCCGCACGCTCGCTCAATGTCATTGGGAGACACAAACTGTAGTTTCTTGTTTAACCACAAGGTGGGGCTATAAACTTATATCCCTTTGGAACTATCAATGCATGCTTATGGGGAGGAGAAGTGAGGTAGAAGAGGCACAGGAACAATGTCAGTCTCACCCAGGCAATGTTATCTTTATAAATGCTGCTCTTGTGTTGGAGCTCATTTGATTGTGCAGGAACAGCACAATCGTATTAGCAATGCATTGACACCGTACCGTCAATAGTTAAAGTCCTGATGAATAATCATATAAACAACCATGATAACTGCAGAAAGAAATGTTCCAAATGGTGGGAAAACAGCATGACAGGGTAACTGCTGCAGTGAGTAACAAGTCAACAAGCTAAGCTTTTATGAGTTTGTGGCTTGACAATACAACCTTTGTTTACCAAATAACACCCAATTTTCCATGTTGTCTTGGACTACTCGTGTTTCATTTCCTGTTTTTCTAACAAAGGTCAGCAAATAGGTTATTAATCGGTGTTTATTTCATAGTCTGACATGATAAATTCAATTTGCATCAACAAATTCCAGTTACAGGACAATTAGTGCTGTGCTAGGAATTACTTGGTACTTTCCACAGTGGTGAGGTTGCCAGCCCACCCTGAAATTTAAAGCAGCTCCATCAGGCTCACTCAAAAGGAACACCAGTAATCCAAAAGTTCCACGCAAACCTGTTTTGGATTATGGTGTCCTGTTGGGCGTGACCCCAACATATCATCATGTCGACTCACGTTGCTTTGAAACATTCGTGTCACGTTCAAAGACCCTCCCTGCTTGTTACTGTGGACGTCAGGCAGCAGGCCAAGCCTGCACAACAGTTGCTGACAAGCAAATTCCTTATGTTTAAGTATGATAAAATATAAAAATTAAGGCAATAAATACATGAATTCAGTCAGTTCCTGAACTACTTCAAAAAATATGAAAAGGGATCAGTCACAAAGCCGGCCATCTGGATTGCACTTATTCGAGCAGTCAAAGTTATTAACATTTTGGGGCACTGTAGTTAAATCCAGACCTTGTACAAGGTTGGAAATACGTTATCATAAAATATTTCAAAAATGTTTTTAAAGACAGAGAGTGTGGGTGAGTCTCTATCTGCGCTATTAGCATGATGTGAGGTTTCAGAAAAAGGGAGAGTAGGCCTGAAGATGGTACACAGAGAACACAATTAGGCACGTACGCAGATGACGGTCGGAGTATTTGTGTCATCACCAACCCCATTAAACCCAATGTTACACCAAACAGAAAAAGTGATTAAATCAAACTGAGCTGATAGATCCTCTTGTGTTCAGCACACATTGAGTTGATTTGAAAAGCTTAGAGAGGTCAAATGGGATTGACCCCTGGGGAATTGAGTCAAAGGGAAGAGAGATACAGTGGAACAATGACAGTAGGACAAACATTTTTTATTGTTGCCTACGTCTGGGTTTTTGAGTTTCATTTGCGATGCCCTTCAAGAGTATACTAAAAACAGAAGCTGCCAAGGACAGAACAATGGCACGAGAGAAGAGGCAACAATGAAATCACGAGATGGGGAAGTCTATTAGCAAATGAGGAAGGGGGGGAACAAAACATAAAAGCCTTCTGCGTGATTAAAACATGATAAAATAAAAAAGGGAACCTCATGAATACAAGCAGCAGTATGCAGAGCCACCTACAAAGCAGACTAATCAGCAAATCTGGTTTCTACCTTATTATTAAAAGATCCCCGTACCATTTGATGTGTGAATTAATTCCTCTACTTTATATCGGCTCTGCTGTGTGTGTGTTTTATGCAATAGTGAGCCCACTCAAAAGTGAATGTCTTGGCATCTTAAGAAGACATGGATGCATTTAATGCTTTTTTAAGACAGCAGACAAAAATGCTCCTTCGTGTTTATTCGTCCGGTCTGGCTCAAGTCTATTGTAAAAGAAGAACAGTTCTCACCATATGGTAGTTGACGATCTCCTGGAGGCTTTCGCCACACTTTTCAAGGCAGTCCTACAAACACAAACACATTTTACACGAAGCAAGCATCTGATTTCATTTCAAGATAACCCAAAAGACATGGAGACACCCCGACGCTCCCATTTTCTGGGAGCCTGGACGTCTCCATGTCTAGACAATACTTGTTTATACAGCTCTACTTGTTTGATTCACGTGGGGAACCGCCGGAATGTCCTGTTCGAGTCAGAGGGATGCGAGGGAGACCTCGACCTACATTTGGAATTTGCATGTTTGTGTGCCCGACATGCTAACAGAAGTGACGGACGGGCGTTCACTCACCGATACCATCTCTTCTTTCTTGCATTGCTGGGACAGGTCCTTGATGCCGTTCACAAAAAGCTTGTTGGCGCTGACGTAGGCCCTGCCGGCCTCGATCATACCGCTGCATAACTTCACCAGCTAAGAGGAGCAAATACAAATTTGGATACTTTAAAAACCCATTGAGGACGCGTTCTATTTAAAAAAAAAAGCGACACAGCGATGATAATAATAGTCGCAGCGATTACATAAATCAAATAAAGCTTAGGTAGATTGGCAGTTGCAAATAAAACATAAATGTAGTCAATTCAATTGTTTTTTAACTACTATGTAAATGAACTTCATTATTTTTCTTCCAAATGGCTAAATTGACATTTGACACAAATCAGGATGATCGTCTAAGTGTAAATAGTACATGCTTAACATCCTGAACATTCCATCTTACATTCTTTTAAGGCACTTACTTGTGCTTGTCATTTTAGAGATGAAGAGTCCCACAGAGACACACTCGTAAACATTTCTAAGCATACTTGGGTCAGTCGGAATGTTTCTTTGCCAGCATTTTTTTTCTCATTCAACAGAACTCATTTCCGGCAAACTGAACAGCTCATGTCAGTAACTTTATATAGATTGTTTAGACATTTTCAAAAGTGAACCTCAAGTTCAGATATGAAACCGGAACTTGAGTCAAGTTACATATTGATCATACATTGCTACGCTGTGTATGGCAAACAAGCTATTTGTGATTTATTTTCTCAATTATAAACATGCAATTAATTTTATAATGGTCGTATAACTTTGGACAAATAATAAAAATACAGGGCGGGGAGGTAAAACAAATAAAACAACTAAAAAAACAGAACCCTCCCAACAAAAGATGACGATTGGGTAATTCCACACTGGGAATTCAGGCAGTTAAATAAGTCAGCCAAATGTTCCCATCACAAGCTAAATCGCAAACAAGGGAGTCGTCTTTGAGGGTGTAAACATGTAAATTATGGGGTGCAGATAGCTCAAGAGTGCAAACTATGCATTCCCACTTTGCGGGTAATATTACGCACTAGAGTGACACAGTCTTTAACACTTGGAAAGAGTGTGTTGCCGAGAACTTGCGAGCTATGCAGAGGAAGGAGTGAATAAAACATCGCATCTCGTGCAAAGTCTCATCAGCATCAGCCAATGTGAGGTCACTGTACTTTCGTGGCAGCTTACAGATAAGTAAGCATTGGCCACTTATGGAAGAACTGGTGAGACACGTAAGATGGAATTTAGCTCGTACATGTATGTATGTATGCATAAGTAATACCACCATCAGACATAAAGCATTAATATTAAATATACATTAGTCAATTTTATGTCTGAATCAACACAACAGCAATTCCTGCCTTGCTCTTTCACAAAATATCTGCTAGTCTAGTGAGTTATCTGACGGGGGGCAATGTGATCTCATCGCGTGCTATACCGAGCCCCCCAGGGTCCGAACATGGCCATTATATGTGTCAGCTTGTCAACAAATGGGCTGAAAGAACCACAGGGGAGTCACATCGCTACATCTGCTCAAATCGGACCAAATAGGTTGTGTTCATTGACTGACACGGCAACAATGTAATGGAGAACCTTCGAACCATAGCAAACTGTAAAATATGGCAAAGTATAAGCAGATTTGGTTGTTAAAGGACACATGAGAATATCAAATGTATTAAATTAGGCAACTACAGTGTAATTCATTCCATTTTATTTAGATTTCTATGCTGTCAGAATATACCTCAGGCAGTGTGAGGTCATCCCGCCAAAGCAGTGTAAGGACCCCCCGCTGCCAGAATAAATGACCCAAATGGAACCTCAAGTCATCATTCAAAGTTCAGAGGAGGGTCCCAACTTGCTTGGAGGAAAATTTTGTGATGGGGTGGATGTGATGTGTCACCCACCAGCCTGCTAATTTAACTGCTGCGGGAGATATTTAAAAATTGCAAATGTCATGAAAGACCAAATTCACAATATGACTATAAAACTTGAGCATGATTGAGCTGTTGTGTAGGTTGATTTCATGTAAAGGCGTGTTTGGACAAACAGAAACAAAAAAAAATGAACGTCTACTGCCATTGCTGATTTATAATCACTTGGAATAATGATTTCACGTAAAGGCGTGTTTGGACAAACAGAAACAAAAAAATGAACGTCTACTGCCATTGCTGATTTATAATCACTTGGAAAAATGAAATGTCCGACCAACAAGTTTTTATATGTCTCTGCGGGTCCAAAAATAAGGTTATGCAATATACAAAAGTGTCGTGCATTCTGGCATCATATTAAATTATCATGACAACAGACATGATGCAGTGCAGTTAATGCAATCTGACTCAGAAACATCTATTGGTTTATCGAAAGAGACATTACCTCAGCTCTGAGACTCCCAGGGGACAACGAGCCATCTACTTTCACTTTACATAAAGCACTAAATCATATTAAAAGCGCATGGCAATAATGCAGCGGGAAATGTACTCCTAATGTCAAGTTTGCTTAACCAACCCAACAATTATTTATGATCATTTTTATATGAATAAACATTGATCTATTTTGACATAAACAAAAATTGCTGACACAGGCAAAAATGGCAGTGGAGCAACAACAGGCGACTGTAATGTTTCTATATTTCACTCCAACGCGTGCACTGTGTTGTTTAGCTATGCTCGAGCCAATTGGACATAGCACAGCACATCTGGTTTTAATGGACTGATGCAAAGAAAACCAATTCAAGTTCACACGTCAACTAAGCACTGATGACGTTTTTCAGGGAAGCATTATGATTCAGTCAAAAGAAAACATAGTTGATTTAGTAATCTGTACGGGAGGGGGGAGGGGGTCCATACCTTGTCCAACTTTGCCTCGATCTCCACCACGTCTGTCTCCACATCATCAATGCCGGCCCTGAAACAAGAATAAACAAAGTTACTGAAATGATGATGGACTTGGAGACACACACACAAACTGACTTATGAGTGTCCAAAAGATTTATAATATGGACAAAATATTAGGATATGACTGAAGGAAGTGAACGTGATCAATGAATTTATTACGAGCACTATCTTTGTACTTTTAGTCTGCTGTATTGATGATCTTATGAAAAGATCATATTTCATCAACCTTTAAATTAATCTTTGACAAATGAACAAACACTGTGAATCTGGCTAAAGACTTTTTTTTTCATCCCTGCTGCATAATAAGATGCAACCAGACACCACACATCATGCTTGCTCAGACTTTCGCGTTAATCCCAACGATTAAGATTAGCGGTAATGGCCCAGCTGTAAAATCAATGAATGACATCATGCGGAGGGTAAGGATCCGAGTTTCAGGATTCATAAAGTAAACACAAAGGCAAAAGGATTATATAGGTGTTCTTTAGGACTCAGCATCTAGTATTTCAAGGATAACAACACCAATATGCAATAATAATAAATCATAAGGCCTCACAAAGAGCTCACAATAAAACGTTAGAAAAGTATCAACATTGTTCAAGACGTGCTATGGTTTATTTGAATTCCACAATGACAACATCAGCTGAAGCTTATTTGGATCGGATCCAGCAAGAGTTCAGCGACACACCCTCGGTAAGCTGCTGGAACAAGCCCCTCATAACAGCAGACCCCTAGGGAATGGCGATGATCTCACCATGAAATGGCAAAGCCAGACTCATCTGCAACTCTTTCACACCGGGCAACACCCTCATTGCAGCAGACTTGGAAAAAGCCACACTTGCAGATACATTTAAATATCTCGCCCAACTTTGGAGCCATCCAGAAGAAGAATGCAGGAATGCTCTCTCACCTGTTCCAAAAAAGAACATTGATAGAATTCCTCACTCACAAAGAAGACAAAGTGTTTATCCAATTTGTCTAAGAAGAACACACTCCTGACACAGCAGGGTGAGCACGTGTGTGGTCTCCACAGGAGGTATGTTGCGTGTGTATGCAGATGTCCGCACACGTCGTTACACTCGACTACCATTGCTGAAATGCGCAGCCGACCATTCAACCAGCACTCATTTGCCGTTCTCCAATCAAGCGGCGAATCAAACACGTGCACATGGTGTTCCTTATAGCAATGTCAAACGGTAATACGGTGCGGGGGGTCCGAGGATAAGCTCATTAAATCAAGCATCACGCACGCCGCACTGTCAATGAGACGTGGTGGCCAAAATCTTAACCGTGAGGCCAATGCAGGCATCCCTCAATGTGGTTTGTGTTACAGCTCCAACACGTCCACAAACACACACAAAGTACACTATGAGAGTTGTCAAGCTTGCCATGGTTGAACACAAAAAGCTTTTTGGATGGAAACGTGTGCAACAATATACTGGAGGCAATAAATCTCAGTTTGTCCTCAAACCAGACTTGACTGCTGATGTATGTCTTTGTTTGCAATATGGGATTCAAATCAGGAGAATGACTCTCAACGTTGATACTAAAAACAGAATTAGCTGCAACTTTATCAAGAATAGTTTCTACAAAGACACTAACGGTCAGTTTTTTTCCTCTGCTTAATGTGCTACATGTGTTCCTTCTGAATGAATTTAGTGTCGATCTTTTCTGCAAATCACTTCAGCATTGACTAAGATAGTTCTCCTACTTAGTACTGCATTATACTAAGCGATGCTTGTCATTAAAAATATATGTACCGTATTTTCCGCACTATAAGGCGCACCTAAAACCCTCCAATTTTCTCAAAAGCCGACAGTGCGCCTTATATGGACCAATATGGATTCGTGGATGAGGACTAATTTATTAAAGTAAGCTTTACGTGTTTATTTTGTGTGCTGTGTGATATTAACGTTTGAGCAACGTTGAGTTATTGATATAGTGTTATTGTTTTCACTATTTTGAGTGTTACTATATTGTGATTGCATTAACGTTTGAGCAACGTTGAGTTATTTATTCTATGCGCCTTATAATCCAGTGCGCCTTATATATGGACAAAGTTTTAAAATGGGCCATTCATTGAAGGTGCGCCTTATAGTGCGGAAAATACAGTAATGTAAATATCGTCATTAATAATATACATGTACAAATATATATACACATTTAAAAAATATGTATATATTTTTATAAAAAGCAAATACAAATAAATTAGAAACTATCAGGTGTGTACATAATGGGGAAGCCACTTTAAAACACAGCTCACCCTCAACATTTAATACTCACGCCTGTGTCCACTGTGTGTGGACATACTGTATGAGGAACAACCTCAGGCTTTGAACAATGATGATGCAGCCGGCCAGCCCAGTCAGAAGAGGAGGGGGGGATGGGCACATGCTTGTTGCCAGTGGTAACATACAGTAGAAGGTCTAACATCATCGGCAATGGGGGATGGGAGGGTTAGCTTCACGTGCCCTCGCGCCACGTGCACTCTCGTCAGACCCAACAACCATTCGCAATCTATTCTGGTCCCACCACTGTGTGTGTACGTACGTCCTGCAGGACGTTTGCGTGGATATCGTTTTGCATCTCTTCACATTAGTGTGCACACACACATACATTGTATATCTTGCAGTGGAGTCCACTCGATGTGTCACACGACATCCCATCCACATCAGCATCACTAGAGGAACAGGGGCAGCAGGAACAACAGGCCCTCTGATACCAGTTAAGCTTGGACCCGGCGGGCAAAAAAATACTCACATGCAACAGGACATCAGCCACCACATGTGACGATGTTGATTAGAGTCGGCCAGTAAAACAAACCGTAGTCAAAACAGAAATGTCGAGTTTCCATCTGCCCTAAAAATAACAAATGTAGTGATGAATATGCATTATATTATGTTATATATATTATTTCCAATAGTCTGATGTATAATCCCTGCAATTTTAATCAGTCAGTATTTGTGATCTGACTCAGCAGATCAAGATATAAAGGGCAGTGACCTATTTTCTTTAACAGACATCAGGTGATGTACGTACACACACACAGAAACACAAATGGATCAGGAGCACAATATGACAGATGAGGCACACGCAAATTAAATTCAGGAATCATGTCTGTGTTAGACCACAGTCAAAGACTAGTCAAAAAAAATAAATAAAAGCACACACACACGCTCATGCCGAACATCCTCATTTATAATTACACACTTTGATCCTCCACCCGCAAGTTCAGACTGAGCACACGTCAAAATATCTCCTTCTCGGAATTCCAAGTAGGGAGGCAACCATAGCAACCGTTCATTGACCCAAATCACCATGGCAACAGGCATCAGCATTACTCACGCTTTTTTTTTTTTTTTTTTAACTGACCAATTTCCTCTTTGTCTGACTTGATTGTACTTGAGCATCTCCCCGCCACTCCCTTTAGCTTCCAATAATCTCCGTGTGTGCATACAGGATTTACTTTCAAATCACTCATCCGTAGCCTAATTGCTTTGTTTGCTGATATTTAGCACAAAGTGAGCAGGTAGAATTTTGATGGTTAACGTAACAACATCCCATCCTTTATTTCTTTGTCTTGCTGTCACATTGTGAAGTTCGGAACACACTCAAAAAAGATTCAACTACATCTTTAAGATTGACCTCCTTTAACACATCCCATAATTCTTGGTGTGCGCACTTTTTAGCATGTGTGAGTCTGCGTACAAGATGACAATGAAACACAACAGCAGACTCATTTGTACATTTAATTGGACCATTTGTGAGGTCAATGCACAATCGCCACACCATTAAAGAGCGCACAAACGAGCTCAGTCATCATCACAAGAGCCTTCAATAAAGATTCCTCACATTTGGAACACACACCCGGCCTAACACGCTGCCTTTTGACATCAATGGCGACTAAAGGCAAACACTGGTATCTTATGCGCGGCTTACAAAGATGCCTTCACTGCTCCCCCCCTAACCCCCTCCTCCATACACACAAACATCACACTCTTTCCACGAAAAAACTTTGCGGAAGATACTTGTGTGCCATGTGATTTCATCGGAAGTCATGAGCTCCATAAATGAGCATATTTCAAATATCCCCGAGAATGGGGATAATAAAAGTTGTAAGAAAAAAAACATTCAAGTTTCACATACTGAAAGATGGGGTTTTTTTGCCATAATTTTTTTTCTTTATTTCGTTAGCCATATTTATTTTTCACACTTTCAGTACATTGCAAACACATCGGTTTAAAAAAAATGAAATGCTCATGGACGTTTCCACTAACAACCTCTTTGTCTGCCTGTCATATTTTATTTTGACACATTATTTGTTCAGTAATTATAATGGTTTAAAAAATGTATTTTAATGACCTGATCTGTCAGATAAATTTAAAAAAAGTACAGTTTCACTATTGTTTGACCCACTAATGTAAACATATAAACTGTCAATGGGTAATTTATGAGACGCTTTTAATGATGCAGTAACATGACTGAACAAAGGATTACCGCAAGTCCTGTAAGTGAGAAGACGCTTCCTCTGCTGTTCCCTGCTGCACTTTCGATGAACTCAATGCATGTATAAATATTTCTAGCAGAGAACATCGAGATGTGGAAACGTCATTATATCATTCCACAGAATGGGCCAGCAGGAAACGTGTTGGAAGGCCTCAGAGCGTGAAGGGGTCAGAAATGATCCTTCTCAAACATATTCTGATGGCCTTGCAAGCCAGGTGCCACTTGTGTTTGTTGGAAAGTGCGACACTAGCTTGCTTTTTTGTGCCAAGACAGGAGGGAAGAGATTTAACCAGGGAAAAGTCCGACGTGACTTCCATTATCTGCGCTGTCAACATGCGAGTCAAAAAAAGACACAAGGGAGTCATGAAATGACAGTAAAAAAATGATCCGCACAACAAAACACTCCAAAGTTCATTCAAGCATGCATCTACCAACTCCAGATGCTTCCCAAAAGTGTGCTAACGGAAGAACATAGTGCGTTTATGTTTGAATAACAACATCAATATCGTTTTGATGGGACGTTGGGAAATTGGGAGATCAAATTCTGGTGGGTTAGCCAGGACACATAGGCGCCAGTGTCTTTGCTAACCTTGACACAATCAGATATTTTGTGAGTCTACTAATTAGAAAAAGAAAATCTCAATTAGCGATTGTCACTAAAAATGTTTGTTTGAATTCTGTCAATTATGTGTCATTTTTGTTAATCTCTTGAATCATTATTTTAGAATAAATCTATTCCACCAACAGTCTTTAGTTTTCTGGCAAAATAATCAGTTGTGCTGACAGCGGCGTCAAAACAGAAGTTAAGAGCTTTTATTTTGTTTTCTATCACTTCTTATTTTAGATGGCTTGTACAGTCAATGACAAAGCTGCATCGCCCCAAGTCTTTTATTCTATTGAACTGCTCTGCTTTTTCTCGAGCACAGCATGGCAACTCATGTTTAATGCACATTGATGCATTTTCCATACTGCTTGTTTGTATTGACTTTGGGCGAGAGGCAGCGTTCACTCTGTACTGATCGCCAGTCAAACACAGGGCACAAATAGACAAGCAACTATTCACACTCGTATTCACAGAAGGAGAATTTAGTCTTCAAGTCAAGTCAAGTCAAGTCAAGTCAAGTCAAGTCAAGTCAAGTCAAGTCAAGTCAAGTCAAGTCAAGTTTATTTGTATAGCCCTAAATCACAAACAGTCTCAAAGGGCTTCACATAGACAAAAATTGACAATTATTCTCAACTGTGCTAAAATGCATATTTGAAATGCTACCCACTGTGCTAGTGTTTAACGCATATAATACTTCATATAGTTACAGAAATAGATTTGTCGATTCATCTAATGTTAATTTCCCCATTGCATTCCCTTACTTCTAGTTTCAACCAGTTACAGCTGTGGCCCAGGCGGAGCAGTGACTTCTGACATTGAAGCACAACCAGCTCAAGGGTTTGATCATGTTGGGTCACGCTGCACTCACACACCCAGCGGAATGTGGCTTTACATCCTCGCTTAGTCGTTTACTGTAAACCACTGCCCACGCCACCGTTAGAGCAAAAGCTAAAAAAATAAATAAAATGATGCTGTGACAGCCAACTATGCTAGACCAGAGTCAAAATTCAGAAATCATTCAAATGACAGCGTGACCTTGAGAGCAGTCAGGAAAGTTAATTTTCTCCACGGGTGAGCTGTGTGTGCAGGCATCAGAGGGGCTGCTGATTCAGCTCAAGCAGTTGGCGGTCGAAGAAGAACAGCACGTTAAGACCTGCACTATGGGACACATCCAAACAGCGTCAGCCATCAAAACAGAAATTAGACATTTGGACACCCCACTAAGACCAACAAACAAAACCCACAGGGAAAATATACAAAAAAGCTGTACAGTGCTTAAATGTACTTGAAGCCGAATATCAAAGCCCCCACCTCTTTAACCTTCACTGAGCCCCCTGCGGCCACTGAGCATCCGCCCAAATGCACAATGACGCAGGCGGCATGAGAATCGAAGAGGAAGGAGAAGACCCCCTGCGGTGTACACTGTGAGCTCCCGTTCCCAGCAATAATTCACTTCTGCGTTCTTAGCATCTCTCCCGCCCACAGCCAGCTGACGGCCTCTTATCGCAAGAGCTAGTGGGATGTGTTTGGCTTGGATGGAAGCTCACAGGAAGACAAACAAGTAGATATAAAAAGTCAAATCAAACAAGTAGCCTGTAATATTAATGTATGTATGCGTGCGTGTGTGTTTCCTTGTGAAGACCGCAGTCGTGTGTATTTTCTTCTATTACATTTGTTTCTTCGTGCCACACAAAATGTTCAGCGCCAAATTGATGACTAAGCCATGTCTATATAACACTCCCACATGCTTTCAGCAGAAAGCCAGAAAGAGAAATGAGAATCCCTGACAACACAGCAGAGTTGCCTGTACATAAAAAGAAAACTAAAACGTCACAGTTGTCAGTTGAATATCTGAGTTGTGGTGATCAAGTGCAGGAGTTTGGATTCGAGCCACCAAAGCGACACATCTGTTCATACTCATACATGCAGGAAGTGCAACATTCTCATTTTACACAACTGTCCATACAAGAAGTAACCAAATCCTCATCGCACTTCAATTTGTTGAATAAAAATAAAAGTGCACCAGCTGGATGAATGAAAATGGGAGCAACAGCTTCAATGGATGCTCGATTCATGAAAAAAAAAGTTATGACGCTTAATCTCTAACAGTTTATTTGATGCATGAGTATGTATTTAAGGGGTCACCTGATAAATGTTTGTCTGATAGTTCCATAAAACATACGCTCACGCATTCACCACTCTTTATCTTGTGAGGAAGGAAATGGAATCTGCTGAAGGGGCCACACAGAATCGCTGTGCAGAGATCTTACAAAGCACACAAATCTCATCTGACATAAACATTTACACTAAAACAGCGGTTCGGATTGCCTCTTTCGGTGGCGGATGTTCCGTTGGGGTCTGCGAGATTTGCCAATTCATTCCGAGTAAAGTACCTCCTGAGACACTGAGGATAAGGTTACGAATCGTTTAGAAGATTATTTTACAGCTCAGGACAAAAGAACAGATTTGCACGACAAGTACAAAGCTTTAGGTGCATTTGTGTTTCAAAATGTTTCTGCCAGTTTAAGATTAGATTTGGAGTTGGCCAACCAAGTGTTGTCATTTGTAAAGTCTTGACGTGGCTCCAAAGGCTGTTAAATTGATATCTGTGTTTGTAATTGCTTAATCTTGCTCTCTCTCAATATGTTGAAATATGTTTGTATGCTTAAAGACCCAAAGAAATCTCACTTCAATGAGATCCAGTATGCACATAATGAAATGTTGAAAGCGATGAGCTTACATTTGGCATCGATCTGGACAACATTTTCCAATCATGTTTGCCCTCAAAGCCTTCAAAAATCCTCAGTCTGGGCGCACGTTACTGTCTGTTCTTGTTTAGACGGAGGGGATCAGCTGTTCTGACAGATGACACTAAGTCACCATAAATGGAGCAACAACATTCCAACTATTCCTTTTAATTGCAGAAAATGACACGTGATGGAATCTGGACCTTCTGTTGTTGACAACAAAGACTTTCAAATGTGCTTCTATGCAATTCTTTCCCTAGTTGTGAGATACAATGAGTAGAAGTTTTTGCTCTTTGGTCCAAAGTCAACTTCCAGTGGCGGTTACCGTGAAATTTATGCTTGTTTCACACAGACATGATTCTTAATCTCCTTCCTCTGGAGCCAGGAATCTCTCGGACACAACCTTCTTGTTCATCCAGCTACATCTGGCTGGTCCAATGGGACATACACATTGACTCATTGGCTTTCCCGCCATGACTCTGCACGCACATACCAATGGAACAGAATAATACTTCCTGCCTGGACTCAAGACAAACTGTCCATTACTGATCAGTAACTGGGCCTCAGCTGTTCGGATTTTCCCACTTGGAACCGGTTGGCAATCCATCCAACAAATGGAAAGAAACACCCGCCCAGTCCATATGTTGAAGTACATGCGTGTGACACTGCGGGGGGGCTTCGAGGGGAACGTTACGGATACGAGAAAGTGTGGGACTGCTGACACGGCGTATGGGAATGTTTTCGTTTGGTTGGAAAGAATTCCACGGAGATGTAGGATGGAAGAATGTAGTGAAAAAGACGGTGACAAGGGAATCCATCCGTTTCTGAGAGGGAAATAAATGCTTGTATTGTTCAGAGGATTGGATTGTCAATCACGTGTGGTTTCGGCGCCGTTGTGTTTTTTGGATCAGTGAGGGTCAGGCCTGGTGCAAAGCATGATCGATGATGACACGCCAAGCAGGCATCAGGAAATCAAAAGCACTTAAATAGAAAAAAAAAAGAGCTAAATGTTGACGAAAGATAATGTAGTCTACGAGAAATTGTACAGCAGGCAACACGGGTGGAGGGAGAGAGAACAAATACATCATCCAAAAAAGAAACGGGAGCAATAAAAATAGAAATAGAGATGTGAGGAAAACCGCCGAGTTCCAAAACCAAATAGCAGAGCTAAAATAAAACAAGTGAAACAAATTCCTAATTTGAGAAGATCCACTGGTTTCCAGATGTCAGACTCTTGCATGTGAGAGAAAAATCGAAAACTTCATTTCATCATCCTCTTCCTGTTACTGATGATGTGTTGCAAAAACGACAAAGATTGACAAAGATTCACTTCAGTAAAAGAATCGAGTCAAACAAATCATAGATCTAATTTCATTCCAGAGTTAGAAGCCTCTTCATTTCTCTCCAACTCCTCTCCCTGCGTTGACTTGTAACCGCCGAGACACATGCACTTAATCGAATCAAACCCTCTGAGTGTCTGACGATGATGATTCACATCCTTTCTCCAAATTGCATCACAGTCTGAAGGTGAGAGAAGTACAAATCCGAAAACACGAGCATCAGAGAGAGAAAACGACAAAACAATGAGATTACTTCTCTCCCTTCTGTTCAGACGAATCATTTTTCAAACGAAGAACTAAATGACACCAGATGGTCGCCACATTGAGAAAAGAACAAACACCCACTTCAATCGAACGGATGGCGGTGAATTTTCATCATCAAACAACACGCAAATACGCTTTTTGTGTTCGCTTACGTCAATAAACCCGAAGATAACTTTAAGTTGACCGCTCAAACCCAAAAGGTTCATTGAGTCTGCTTAACCTCTCACACTAAGAACTTAGCACATTTTTAAATTTAACACACCTACATGACCTAAACACACGCTTCTCAGTTTCCTCCATTTTGCCAGCATTCAACACGTGTACATACGTGTAAAGTCCTGAGAGGGTTTATTCATGCGTGGCCTAACGTGTGACGTTCCGCAAAATTGCACAGCGACCATTTAACGACTTCCTGGGAAGCGAAATCTCTATGGCGAATTTGGCATTTCACAGGTCCACCTAGTGCCTGCAGCTTGAGCGGAGAGAAAAAAAATAAGACAAATCAGGTCATTCATGAGTCTGATGTTAACAACTGATAAAGCAAAAAAAAAATGTTTGTAACATTTCTCAAAAACACATACGCTGTTGTTCTACTGACAAACATCTTTTGAGCCAGTCGACAAGAACCTGGCATTTGAATTCATTTTGATCTGGAAAGTCAACTGGTGGATCCGAGCGCCAATATTGTGTGTCGACTATCGAGTAGATTGAATCAGAGAGATCGTGCTTGCCGATAATCCTATTTCATATAAGTCCCCGCAGCGGCACGTGCGGCCGAGCGACGGGAAAGCTGCTTCGTGGTGGATTCAGCAGGAGTGGCCACGTGCGGGGAATGATGTCAGGCCGGTGTGTACCCACAGGCATGCAAAGACCACATATGTGCTCAGCCCACGCATGACAATTTTGCATCCAGACTGGCACAACGAAGCTTGTTACTTTCACTGCTGCTCATAAGCATCTCAGCAACGTGTCAATCAGACACTTATATAACGACAAGTGTGAGAGCCCGTCAGAACAAACAGAGAGACGCCTTGCTGCCCTCGGCTGTACCACAGCATCCTCACAAGTCTTTGAAGTCGTTGGAATGTTTCGTGCCCCTGACATGACAGACGGTGGTCTTTCCTGCGCTTGTGAGGAGACTTCGAGTAGTATTGACGGGATCTTCTTGATATTTTACAAGCACTTATTGCATCCACTAAAAGGTTTGATTGCTACTCGAGTTTAAATGTTACTTTTCTTCAAGAGGATGAGCGTTGTTAATAGACTCTTTGGGATCTAAAGTTGCTTTTTAATTGCTGATCTGAACAGATGACATGATTGCACAGGAGACTAGTGAAAGTAAAAATGAAAGACAGTAAAGTCGTCCCCCCCCGCGTACACTTAAAACAGTTTCCACTCTTCTGAGAAGACATTTTTTTCCATTCAGAGCAAAGCAATATCACAATACAAATACATTGCCATCATAAAAGCGACTATATCAAATAGAAATAAATTGTTTGGCCCTGCTATACCTTCAAAAGAAAATCGACATGCTGCAAATCCGGAGAGATTATGGCCAAATGGAACAGTTGTTGATTTTATAGCATTTGCCAGATTTACGGAGCAAGCAATTTCGAGAAAATGTAGAATTCTTAAGCAGAGCTGTGCATTGTCAAATTATCTTTAACATAATGTGCAGTATAGAATAAGCATTGGGGTCACATCGTAGCCGTTGGTTTAGATTGAGGGAATTTAATGTGAGTGGTCTGGAATCCGTCTTGATGTTTGCTGGTGTCTATTTCCAGCGAGGGTCAAAGGGGGATTTCAAAGTGGTTTTCTCTGAAATACTTTCAAGCAGTAAGGACACTGTGTAAAAAAAACAACTTCACTCTGCTGTCACTTCATCCTCTTACACTTTTCCAAACTCCGGCTCATTGGTGGGAGGCAATTTTAGCCCCCTCTCACTTAGGATGGGTGCATTTTCATATTTCAGGCAGCTGGCACATCAGTCCGCATTATCTCAGACAGGTGAAGAGATGATACGCAGGATTAAAAGCATGACGCAGGAAGTAATCCAGACATTTTTTGCAAAGGCTCGGCGCCAGACAGATACCCAGAGCATCGAGAGGACACTTTAATCTGCAAATAAATAGACAGCAGATTTTAAAAGTCATGTCAGGAAGCCACATTTGCAGCACTTTCAAAATATTTTAAATAGATCAACATGATTGATTGTGGTCAATTTTTCAATAAACCACAGGATTCCCTTCTTTTGTTCACAACCTTTTGCCACCCAATGCTGGCTTTTCAAATAAATATAGCCAGACAGATTGTGACCGCTCATCCTTTTTTTTTCCCCTTGCAAGTAACCATAGCAACCACTCTAGACGAGGCAAAAAAAAAAACCTCGGGGGAAGCAGCACAACGTCATCTTCCACGCCCGCTCCACTTTGAGAAACACACAAAAAAAGCCTTCTGCACGAGAATACCCTTGTACACATGTGGCTAAGCTACCTGAAACCCGGAGAGATGTGATTATAATCTCAGCCATCGAGCAGGTTGAACGACATTCACCTGCACGTATGAAGGTGAAGAATGAAAGTCAGCACAAACATGAAGACTGTGTCCTGAATCAATTTTGTTTTTGGAATGAGGGCAGACACCCGTTTCAATGACGTCCCATTGTTTGTTTATCAAATTGTGAATGAGGCCGAGTTGCTCAACTTGTTTGGAGGCCATGCGGCAGAGTGGGTGAAGAGGAAGCAGACCGGTCCGGGTGTTGGGTTCTGTGCACACGCTGACCGGGGATAAATATTACTGGAGGCCATTTTTCATATTTACAAGACAGTTCAAAAACACAGAAACGTGGCATATGGGTTTTGTTAAAGCAGAAGGTCGGTCAACAACTAAAATGCTAGCGCTACACAAAACTAGAGTTCTGTGTGCATATGTTTATCAAATTATTCGAAGAATCATTTTTAAACTACATTAGTGTGCCCTGCAGTTCGGTAACTGTTAAACAAAAAGTCCAATTTAGATTCAAAAATGAAATTTTAATGTGATGTATGCTGTAAAAAAAAAAACGGTGTATTTTGGGGGCGAAAACATATAAATAAAAAATGATTATAAATATAAATGATTTACATTTATGACAACAAAGCAAGCAAGTTGCTGGCTCCCAAAAAATGCTGAGTTGTTTTTGATTATATCCTTAAGTTGGAGGACAATACAGGGAACAATCAGTTCTGGAATTTTCTCATTTCTTTATTGTGAAATGTGGGAAAGCCGATTTCCACAACAGTAAAACTAAAAATAGTTTTATTCAATTGCCCAACTTAAAACTTCATCGATTTTTTTTTTTTTTTTACACACAATGTAGGATTGGACATATTCAATTGAATGGAGTCATCAGGTTACACAAGTGTTTGACTGTTAGCAGGATTACAAAAATGGAGAAAAAACAGAGCAATACAATCTAAAGAACCCCAACCCTAAAAAAAAAAAATTTCAAACTTCTGTTAATAGTGAGGGATTTGATGCTGATTGTAATTTAAAAAACAGAAAGACAGCCTTGAACAATCATTACCCTTAAAATGAAACTAACAGAAACAGGTAGCCCAATAAAAACCAACGGCTACCCAAAGCACTCAACGAGCCCGCCTCGATGGAATCAAATGACAACCTTCTTGTCCGACCACACTGAGCAGGTGCGCCAGCTTTATCTCCACACTGTCGAGGTGAATGAACAGCAGGTGAGCTGCACAAACAATGCAGCACAAAGAGGTTGATCAAATGGAACAAAGAGATGTTTGTTACAGATGCCCAGCATACCTTCAATACTCTTCCAATACTCAGTCATGCAAAAACATGCACAAGTTAAGACCTGCTGGAAGTGGGCGTGAAGGAGCCGCTGTAGCGTCAGGCGTGGGAGAACACAGCAATGACTCTTATGCTGCTTTTCTAAGATGACACAACCACAGCCAAGAAGCCGGTCTCCGAAAACGCAGCACGACTCGAAACATTCCGACCTGCTTCAGTCACCTTCAATGACGAAGAATGTCCTTTTGAATTGCGGGAGCCCGACCTGATGCATGCAAGCATCATTTTATGGTTCCAACGTGTTGAAAGACTTGAGAAATCTGAACGCTTGTTGGTTCAAGCATTTAAGGCAGCTGATCAGTGAGTCGCATGATCAAACCAAAAAACAAACCAAGTGAGCCATTTTGAAATTTTGAATTGGGCAAAACCAGCAGTTGACGGTCAGCCACTCATAGAAACTCATTGCTGAACACTCAGTTGGTTTCTGCCACAGGTTCCAGCTGCCTGAAAGCCTCAAATGTGGAAAATTGGCTGACTGGATGTTTCTGGCAGCCAGGCAGAGCATTTGAGTCGCAACTACACATTGTTGTCTGCTGTCTATTTGCAAGTATCTATAACGTGCTGGGTGTAAATGACAGAGCAGCCACCATTATGACCAACGGTTACATCATGACCTCATTTTTAGCCAACACGACATTCTGTCCTTTGTGTAAGGCGGATTTTTCCAAATAGCACTCAGCATTGGAGCAGTCAGAAGATATTGCTTAAACGCGGACCCTCTCTTTTCCTCTCCTGTGACCTTTCGTCCTCGCCATCCATCAAAAGGGAATCCGTGAGCACGCTCGCTCCGTCCTCTGACTGAGGTCGTCTGTCATCTGTTAAACTAAACTAAAGGAAAGTAACACGTCAGAGACAGACGCTGACAGCATGGAACTACTTGTTTCCATTGATTTGCATGTGAAGCTAGAAGCCCGGCTGGCACGTGGATGGAGTGCGCCCCCCTCCCTACCCACAAGGGGGCTAAACATCTGGATGCATGCCCGGGAAAAATGCTCTGTTTCCCGCAGAGAGCATTCTCACCTCCCCGCTGATTGCTTGGCCAGTCAAATGCAGCTGCGTGGACATCCACTATGCATTCATGCAAAAGCACGAAAGGCTTTTCTTTCACACACACAGACACACTCACTCACTGTCACACGAAGGCCACATATATAAATGAATGATCTCAACAAGACCCAGCAATTAAGCAAATGGCTCCTTAGTGGCCTGTCCCTTCTGCGTTTATACTGAGCCAACGTTGCTTACAATACATATTCGCAAATTACATACATAACATAAATGCATTTTTACTAATAATAGAGCATTTCCCTTTAAATGCCATGAAGGAGCGGATGATTTATCCACCCTGTTGATGCAAGCACAATCTCAGGAGAAAAAAAAATCATGCGTAAAAGAAGGCGTGCCGTTTAGCGCAGCAGTCTTACCTGAACCGGGGCGAATCCTTGATGCATTCTTCAAAATCCACCGTCATTTTTGCGTCTTCGTTGTGTATTCCCGGATCAGTGCGCCAGTGTCATCGCCCGCGGCGGCTTGTCGCTATGAACCGAGGGGATGGACGGCGGCTGGTCGTGTCCCTGACGCGCGGCAGTTCCTTCCCAGTGGCACCGTGTCACCAATAAGTCGAGCCGAGTGCTCAGTGACTGAATTACTACAAGCAGAGAGGAGGAGGACGGCTGGAGGGGAGGAGTGCGCGTTGGCGAACCAAGTTGGAAGAAGAGCGCGCCGACTAGCGACGCCCTGCAAGAACAGAAAAATACCAAAGGTTGAAACAGACAGAATCATAATGAAATACGCTTAAATGAGATAAACCTGATTACATTTTTAATCCAGTAGAGTGCATTTTAATTTTTAATTTTAGAATATTTTTCAATTCACTATGCACAGTACCATATATTGCATAGGCATTCAAACTTTACAAATTGTGCTTTTTACGTTTAAATATTTTTTTCTGTTTAATGCTACGTACAAAGTTACACAAAAGTCATGTTGCAAAATCCAATCTCCATGAAAATGCATATTTGAAACACTGCTGCAATAACAAGATTATTTCATTTAATCACCATTGACACAATAATTCAAACATAATTAACATTTAACGTTATTCCACTTAAATACGACATATTGATCCATTACGTGGCCATAAAAGCAGTTTTCACAACTTCATCGTGCTTCTTCATGTCTGTTTCCTGTAAATATAATTTTTTTGCTCATTAATTTTTATTGGGACAGAAAGCTACTACTTGCCTACGTGTGATGTCGTTATCAAAATGCGACAGAACAGAGCACGTCCTTCTGCAAATATAACTCGTGCATTTTAAATCGGCAAATGCAGATTTTGGTATAGAACCATTGTGTGAATATATCTTTTAATTTGCATTTTGCTATGTAGCATATCAAATGGCCAAATTTGTCTTAACGCGAGTTGTCCTCTGGTTGTTAGAAGACTGTGGTTCCGGACTACAAATCCGATTGTGCCTACATCCGGATGCAACTCGCAGCATGTTGAACAGTCTTCTCTTCTGCTGCACGCACCAGCGCGGCGTTTAACAGTTCACCCTATTTGAGTTAGTTATTCAATGCATTTTTATTTTATTTTTTTGTGCAAAAGTGTCCCCCTGCAGCTTTTAAGTATGCAACCCTTTTGCAAATGACATCGAACGAGGTCATGTCTAATCACACACGTTACCTCATCTTTTTCCAATACATTGGAACTAAATACAGGTAGGCCATAATTTGCATACAGTACATTTGATGTATGTAGCATAACCGGCATAACGTGTTTCGTGTTTTATACAGTGGTGCAGTCAAAGTGCCTCCACAACAACTGGAGAGAAAAGGGGTCCAAGATCACTTGGAGGTAACTAACTCAACGCGATTTATTAAATGATCAAACATCCTCTATTATAGGCCTAGTAATGTTAAAACACATTTGTGGAGAAAGTTCAATATTTATAAAACTACACTGTTACTTGAGCAGAATTGAGTATTCTGACAACAAATTGGTAGCACGAACATATATGTTAACCAAAGACTGGATGGCTTAAAAAGTTAACTTTCCAATGAGATCTTATTTTATGTCCGGTCATTTCTCTCTCCCCCCTGTGGCTACAGAATGCATTAAGAAGACTGAGGCCACTCAACCCAGTGTCTGTGTCCATTTCCAGCAGGACAGATAGTGGCGTCCACGCTCTCTCTAACTCTGCCCATTTTGATTTCCAACGCAAGAACGACAAGCCGCCATTTACTGAGGACATTTTAATTGAGGCGCTCAATTACCACCTCAAACCAGAGCAAATTAGGTATGTCGATTCAATGATCTTTTGCAACACACTGGTGTGTATAGTGTCAAACAGTAGGAGTGGGATGAAGTCAAGCACCGAATAAAAGTCAGAACAGATAGAGAGGTGAGAGTGTGAAGGAGAACGAGCCAATTGGGAAACAAATGGGGGAGAGAGAAGCAGAAAGGATCCCAGCATCCCACTTGCATCCCACTAATCCTTCAACCTGCAGAGAGAAGGTTAGAAAGGATTTTCTCCGCTCTGCTTTTTGCTCTGTAGGATCCAATAACACACATGTATGCATCTGCAACACCCGATGGAAATAACGTTTTCCTCGACTAGTGCAAACGGCCTTTTTGTTAAATAGAAATGTGTAGTGATGTGTTTGTTTTTGCAAACGGCAAACGCTGTCACTTCACATTTCAGCAGGTGCCATTAGAAGACGTAAAGCTTTCAAATGCCACGTGTCGCATCCGATCCCCTCCCTCGTAACCTACTTTCTCTTCTCGTGCACTGGAAACACACACACACACACACACACTCGGGCACTGAGCTCTCTAATGTAACTCGGTGAGCAGAAATAGGCCTGCTAGCATGCGCACATGCATGTATGATGCATACAGCATCGTTCTCGACCCTGCCACCTTCCGACGGTCACCTGTCACAGTGATTGTTGTGGCCTGGAAGAAAAGTCCAATTTTTTGCAACCAACATTGTCTCCAAGATTAACCGATGGCAGTACTATAACAAATAAATATGCATATTTGACAATACATGTTGTGAAAAGACCATTTTCTGACAGCTGATCAACTAAACAGCTCATTAAGATTAGAGAAGAAAAATACATATGGCACATCCAACCAGGATTTCTTCATGTGGTGTCTAAAATCTGGTGGTTCATCATTGTGCACAGTTTCAATTCAAAGCAGATGTCGTGATTGGAAATGACACTGACCTTAATTCCATTCAAATACCACACACAGGCCGATTCATTGTTTCCCATCACTGGATCTGATATCAAAAGAGAGAGTGGTCTAAATGTCACAAGCAGGAAGCGTTCAGTGTCCCTCTGCTGGATGCACATCAAAGCTCGTCTCATCCTGAACTAATGCTAAATATTTGAGCGTAAGCGCTCGGCTCCTCTGAGCTCTATGCTCTCTGACAATGGCTGCGCTTTTGTATAAAAGCTGCATCATTGGCATTTTAGACAAAGACCCATGCACAGGTTTTATGACTTGTATTAGAAAACCATCTGTTCCAATGTGGGAGGGAATGAAGGATGCTTTTGATCAGTAGTCGCATTAGCTTTGCTAGCTAGCAGCATGACCTTTCCTATTTTAGTGACCTTTCCTGCCAGCATACTGACAATGTTAATACTGCATTCTAATATTCCAATGATGTAACTAATACATATTGATTGACAAATGTTTCCCCCCCCTTTGCCAGCGTCACCCGCGCCTATCGCGTGCCAGATGACTTCCACGCCCGTTATCGAGCCCTCTCCCGGACGTATGTCTACCGCGTCGCCCTGGGTATTTCCCATCCCTCTCAGCTTCCCCTGGTTGAACGCGACATGTGCTGGAATCTCCGCCACACGTGAGTCAACAATGTGTATGATTCCTACTCATACAGAGCTCAATCGTATGCGTGCACGCAAAGCCCCCCCCCCCCCCCCCCCCCCTTGCAGAAACAATAACATGTTAGACACATGAATAATCCACATGTGCTCAGTCGCAACTGCAAATTAGGGCCAGTCGACTCAAGTCAAACGTTTTATCCGAGCCGACGTCCCAAAAACAAAGGACAGGCAAAGATGTGGGAAACAATGGATGTCGGGGTGGGAAAGAAAGAGGGGGGGAATGCTTTGGGAGAGATTTGCTGCTTACATGATGTTCTCTTGGCGGGAATTGGAAGCAGGAGCGTGATGAAACACATTTTAGGGAGCACGTAGTGTAAGAGCATTTGTCGTGTCTTTTTTTTTTTTTTTTAGGGAGGGCGGAAAGTAGGCCAAGATAAGCTGCGGGCTTAAACACATGCCGAGCAGCACCCACACGTCTTCCTCTCTCGCTCTCCTGATCAGTCTTCCCCTGCTTCCCTCCCTCCTTCCTTTCGCTTCGTTATCCCGTCTCACATTTTCAGCATCCGCCTCGTCCTTCCGCCCCCGAGCATCCCCGTTTGATCTACTCTTTCGTCACTGCTGAAAGAAATGTCCCCCTCTCTCATCTGCTTTTGTCAAAGCCGAATCACGATGACCTCCGCAAAACCAAAAGTCGTGTCTTGCGTCATCCATCAGCAACCAGGAAGTAGTCACTAACATACAGATGGAAAAATGAACACAAATACAGGATTAAGTTATTTGTCGAGAGGCTGTCATAGATTTGCTGAGTCATCACGTCACAGTTTAAAATGCAAGAAAACCTTGTCACGTTTCAAAACCGTTGCCTTTCAGGTGATGCGGTCGTACAAATTCATTTCCGTGTCTGTTGAGCACGCTTAAGCAGAGTGTAAATGAAGCTCGTGTTTTCCACTTTGTTCATTTCAGACCCACATGTCACGTTCCACATTTTAAATGAAGGCGTTACGCTTGTAATTAGTGAGACATTCTCTTCATTCTTCCCCGCTCTCTCTATCTATCAGATCATATTTGAGAGCTGACGTTAGCTTGTTGAGGAAACCAGGCGCCGGCCCACCCTCTCCACCATCCAGCAAGTCACATTGGCACGATTGAAACGCTCACGTGGCGTTGTGACTCAAAAATATGTGCAAGTTAACCAATAAATGATTCCACTGCTACAAATGGAAAGTGGGCGTTTAAATCGTGACGCGTTTCAAGTGTCGAATCACACATCTACAGCCGAACCTCTAAAAGTCAAACTGCACCAAAATATGACTTCAAACGAACTAAATTGATCTATACAACTTGTCTTGTAAATATGATTTTGGTCACACTTTGTTGTCAGCGAGCTCGATATGGAAGCAATGAGCGAAGCGGCCACCGTGTTGATCGGAACTCACGACTTCAGCAGCTTCAGGGCAGTCAACTCCGACATGCCTTTCAAAAACCCTGTAAAGACGCTGGATGTCGCCAGCATCCAGCCTGGGAGAGCATTTGCAAGTGAGCACTTCCACAGGTAAACCTGGTTGAACGAGTAGACATACAGTATTGTTAAGCATATATGAATAATTCATATGAATGAATAATTATCTACTAATTTGAGGAAAAGGTCTACCAAATGCCAGATTACTTCCAATCAATGTTTTTTGTATGCATACCAAGATGGTAGACACATGCAAAATGGATACTCTAACATGGTTCCATGGTATCTTGCAGAGAGATTCCATTTTGGGAGTTGACTTTTCAAAGCAAATCATTTCTATACAAGCAGGTACGTTGCATTATATCCAGTTTATTCCCATTTAGTCCCATTAAAACTCTCCTGGAGTTCTGTAATCACAGTACCTTGCTTCTTCTTTAATGATCCCAAGCTTAACTGTGTCATTGTTGCTTCAGGTACGCAGAATGACGGGGGCCCTCGTGGCCGTGGGCCAGGGAAGGATCTCACTCACCGAGCTGAAAGACATCATGGAAGCTCGGGACACTCTGGCTTATCCACAGAAACTCGTTGCTCCACCCCGTGGCCTCTTCCTCACCAGGGTGGACTACAACAAGTCAGGTAAGCAATTAGTTGAATCACAGATTATGCTTGACTCTTTTCAAACTTTTTTCATATCAATTGTAAATGACTTAATCCTTTATGGGAATTGTACAAGCAATGTATTAAATAACACAAGCAAATACGTTCACCCCTGTATGCATCTCATGGGGCTTCATGCATTGTAGAAAAAGTTAGGTTTGATATGTTAATTACTAAAAAAAAAAAACTATTTTGTGTTCCATCAGATCTGCTGCTCTCACCAAAAACCTCAACTGAAGTTTTGAGTGATGCACAAACTCCAAACTGAACATCCATTTAATAAAGTTTTTATTTAAGCCTCTCTGGTTAATACTGTTTTCGTTGTGACACATAGGACGCTGCAAACAGTTGATCACCTACACATTTTTATTCAAATACATGACCGTATCCATAGCTCAGCTTTTTGACCACACAAACAGTTGAGTCTATCTTGTTCTAAACAAATTACTCTTAAGACTACTTCTGTGTGTCCATGAACACAAAGGTATCTTCTAATATCAAACAAGGTTTACAACATGGGGAGTGTTGCTGCTGTGTGCGCATCTAAACAGACTGTGGCATACCACACACACATGCCCACCATGTATTACGCTACATCCAAATAAAACTGCATACACGGTTTTGTTTTCACAGATGATCCATGTGGATATTTAGTACTCAAGCCTTAAATTTGGCTGCATGTATTTCCTGCAAACAGGAATGAATAAAAGCGGACCACCGCCACCAGTGTTGACAGTGCCAGTGGGAACCAAATGAGGTTTGTTGAAGGTTCAATCTGACCCTTTATAGTCCTTCAATGATTTGAAGGACTGAGCTCACATGTCACTGATGGATACAGCCAATTTTATTTTTTTTTCTAAAGCTGCGACAGTCAAAGTTGAACCTCATGAGGAATGTGTTTTTGCACTTCTCAGAAGTGACACTAAATCAGTCACACAATTTATTTGTCCCCGTCGATTTTAAATGTGTACACAAGTACACGTCCTCTATTATGCGACCATGTTTTTTTAACACAGTAAATCTGATTGGCATAGGTCCTCAAGTCAATTCAGCATTTGGTTTAAGAGTTCAATAGATACAAATTTCAAGTGTCATTCAGCATGTGAAGTCCAATATTTTGGATTACCAATAACAAAAGCATATGAATACATAATGCACTTGAGGAAGGCTTTGTGTATTTATCTTACTCACAATCATTGAGAACTTTGTAGTTTGGATGATGAAGAAGAATGGCGCTCAAGTCCAACCGATTGTGAGACAAAATCACATCGAACCTTAATGGTTCAAATCTTTAAAAAAAATTAAGAATCATGTGACATGTTTAAAAACAACTACATGTTACAGCTGAGCAGTCTTAATACTCTATAAATAAAATTGTGAGGGACGCGTGACTGGGCCTTAATCCAGAATGATCTAAAATGTTGAGGAGTTATTGGTAGGTCATCTTCATTTTGGCATTTGGCTACGCACCCTGAAGATAAGTTGAGGTTAATTTCATTTCTGTCATGTGAGTATACTCTAAATTTGCATAGACCCTAAAATCCATCCATCAGTCATCACCCCAAATGATGCCCCTGCATTCAGAGCAGCAGTATACCCAACTTCACCCTTTCCACACACTGTCGATGACCTAAAGAGGATACATTCATGAAAAATGTTCATATATGTATGAACAGCAGAGTCAAATGGGGTTTTAGGAGTTACTTGACAGTTAAACGTGTACAAGGCGAAAATAAAATTTTATTCTAGTAAAAAGAGTGAAATAGGGTATGTTCCACAGACTGAAGTGTATGTAAACATGCAGTATATGTGGTTTTGCCCCTTCCCCTCTAACGGCTTAAAATAAAAGACAAACTTAAAAAGTCAGCATAAAGAAGCATAGTCTTTGCAGAGCGCAAGTCTAGCTGGCATCCACTTTGTCAGCACGCTTTTCTTTCAGTTGGCGATTTTCTCAATTTCATCCAAATCGTGTGTGTCGAGTTTTTCAATTTTCTTATCTGGAAAAGAGAAAACCAGCGTCGTGTTTTTTTCTGCCAGTGGACGAATAAAAATGCAATATATATTACATTGAACCTATAAATACTTACTAAAATGCTCCTGGATCCTGTTGAGAATGTTCATACTCATTCTGCTGTCCACCATGTTGATGGCCAGCCCCCTTTTGCCGAACCGACCCGTGCGGCCAATCCTATGCAGGTATGTCTCGTTATCGGGGTTACCCTCCTGGTCTACGGGCAGGTCAAAATTGATCACCACCGATACCTGCTCCACATCAATTCCTGGTGGACAGCAAGTACAGAAAGGAAAAAAAACAAGGCGAGAGGTGATAGGGGAAATTAATGTTAATATTTTCACATATTTATAAAATAGGTATGTTCAACTTGGTCTGCATGGGTTCCTCACCTCTGGCACAGACATTTGTGGTGACAAGCACCTTCTCCTTTCCATTTCGGAAGCGTTCAATGACAGCTGCCCTCTGCTCGACTTGCATCTCCCCGCTAAGCAGCGCCACCTGATGGTTCTCTTTGGAAAGCTCTCCTGCCAGCCAGCCTGCGGTCTTCCTTGTCTGGATCACATGAAGGAAAGCAGAGTCACCAGTTCATATACCAGCCAGACACTCAAGGAACTTAACGAATTTATGCTTCATGTGGTAAACGACGTCAGTCTTTTGAAGTTCTTTATAAACTCTGGAACATTTCTCAGGAAAATGTGATACCATTTATAATCTATCGATCGGAAAGTGCTGGGGGAAGGGAAGTGACTCACATGGCAGAAAATCATAGCCTGGGCTATGGTGATGGCGCCATAGATGTTGCACAGGGCTTCAAACTTTTCCTCCTTGCTGTTGCACAACACATAGTACTGCTTGATCGTATCCAGCGTCTCCTCCTCTCTTTTCAATTTGATGATATTTGGGTCGGGCACGATGCGCCTGGCGAAGTCCCACACGGTCTCCTCAAACGTAGCTGAGAACAGCAACATCTGGCAGTTTTTGGGCAGCATCCTGTGTAGCAATGAACAAATTAAAATTGTAGCATCCTTCAGTGGAAACTCAAAATCCGAACATAGACACAAAGTGAACTCCCACATTTTCATCTAATTGCAGATTTTTGTGGAGGAACCTATTTGCCATTACTTGATAAGATTTAAACAAAGATTGCTTTGGTGCCATCCTGGTCCTCCCTTATAGGACCTTCATTTAGTCAGGCTATTATTGCCTTGTCTGGGCACCTACAGTAAAATTAAAATTTTCATGCGTGCATCTTTTATTGTCAAGAAACTTTTTTATTAATATTCATTTTTACCTTTGGATGCGAATACTCTGGTCTTTGTGACCCTGTGTTGCAATCATGACATCAGCCTCATCCAGCACAAACACCTGAATCTTCTCGGGATCAATGAACTTCAATTTGCTGCACCAGTCCAGCATGGTGCCGGGCGTGCCGATGACTATTTGTTCCTGAAGGTTCACGCCTCGCGGCACTGGAAAATTTTCAAAGAAACTTTGTCAACACAAAAGCACACCGAGTACCGGACGAGAAAGTCAACATGGCACTCGATGTGAACTTACGCCTATTTCCTCGTATGGCGTAAACTAGTTTGACTTCAGGATAGTTTTTGCCCATCTGCTCAATGACTTTGCCAGTCTGAAGTGCCAGTTCATAGGTGGGTGACAAACACAGGCACTGGATGAAAAAGGAAAAAGAGATTTAGAAATCTAACTCGCAGGTCACACAAGGACTAAGGATAAACCCATCTGCAGTCACTTGGATCACTGATAATATTTTCAAAAAATAACCTGGGGATATTTGTTGTCTGGATTGACGTGGCTGAGCATGGCAAGCACAAAGGCAGCGGTTTTTCCGGTTCCTGACTGAGACTGGGCGATGAGATTCTGTGGACTAAACAGAAAAATCAAAACAAACCGACTTTAGTCGCATCATACATTTAGTTCAGAAAAGTAGCACATCACAGTCAATGTGCAGCATACTCACGGTTCAGCGAGCATCATAGGTAAGGCGGTCTCCTGGATTTTGGAGGGCCGGTTAAAACCCATGCCATAGACACCCTGAAGGAGCTGTGGTTTACTGCACATATGAGAAAAAATATTTTTAATCTATTGATCAAGTTTGGCAGGAATACAACAGATTGGGCATGTAATGAACACACAAGAGGGATTATGAATAAACGAAAGAATGATACACTTACAGTCGCAACTCCTCAAAGGATTTAACAGAGTACAGTGGTGAGTTGGGATCCTTCTGAAGAACTTCAACTTGATTTGTGGTGTTGACAAGATTACTTCTGATTAACTTGTTCAACAATGACTGGGCCGCTTTGTCTTCTGCGGAAAAACAAGAGTAGAAATTGCATTTTTAAGATGGGAGGAATTGTTAGTGATCTGAAGGACCATGCAAAGCATACGAGTAAAAGCGACCATGATAAACTTGCATATACAGTCTACTTACGAACGCCTATACTTGCAGACATTTTGAGATGACGAGTATGTGAACACATTGCAAGGAGTATGTGGAAGCATACAATAACTTCTTAGAATGACTTATTTTTTCTGTGTCTTCTCTGGGGTATTTCTAGCAAGTGTTCAAAATTATAATGTAAACAACATTATTGGATCACATCCTTTTATTTTGATGTTCTACCTTTTTGGTTTATAACAAACAGCATCATTCGATCAAAGCTTTTTACTTTGATCCAACTTTTGCTTTATTGCATCACAGCTTTTTACTTTCGGTCCATAATTTTGTCAGCACAATTGTTGTGAGGAGTGTTTGGGGTGACAAAACAATTCAATTACTGTATGGGGCATACATAATCACATCAGCTCACCTCGTTCATCTTCATCTGCAGTCTTTCCTGGAGTCTTATCTCCCGCTTCTGACTTTACAACAGTACTCCCTGCTGATGATACAGATGTTCCTGAGCAAAATCACTTTATAGCCTTTTCATGCTTGAAATTAGTCTCATCACTTTGCAAACATACCGTTTTCTCCTGGTGCATCCTTTAGTTGAAGATTTCCAATCTGTAGAAAAACAGTTTACCACAGTTGACTAGAAAAACATGTTAACGGCAGTAATGATCAACTGTTATAAACATTTAGAAACGTGACCCTGAAACATAAAACTTGGAAAGCACAAATCTAGAAGAAGCCAATGCTTCTACTTAATCAGGTTAAGCTATTTTGGAACCTCTTGCATCATTCAGTTGCCAGCCAGTTAAAGCTGTCTCAATGAATTACCTCTTTGATGCTAGCTTCTGCCAAAGCTAGCAACGCACGCAGCAATTCTTTACCGGCTAATTTGGGACATTTTAGCGCTTGCATTTAAACTAAGCAAATATCCGAAGGCACGATAATATACGCAGATTTGTGTTGAAACAATGTCTGGCATTAAACAAATATAAGCATTCATTTTTTTACAGCGCTAGGCCTGTGACTAAAACATCTTCGAGGCTAACGTGAACTAGCACACTTACATTTACTGATTCCGCTCCCGCTTCCTGTGCGTCAACAGCCTGGGCCCAAGAGTCCGAAGCCATCGTTGTTTTCCCTCTGTCGTTGTTTTAAAAACTAAAACTGTGGAAATGTCTCAGACGTGTGTGAGAGAAAAGTAGAATCCAGTATTTTACAGTCACAATGGCGTGCCGATACTGACTGAGAGCCTTGTACAACAGCAACGTCTACCGAGTGGAAACGAAGTGCAGGGAAACAGTTCCTCCGTATTAAAGGTTCCTAGCAGGATTTCCCTCCAAAATAAAAGGGAATACTGTGAAAATTATTGCTATGATTTTACAAAACAAAAGTGTCAAAATTCAACCCTGTTAGAGCTAATATAAAATTTGAAGATGACAGTATTTTCCATTTCTACTAATTACTAATTAAATGTTATTAATGTTTGATCATGTTTTCATGGACACTGTCAAGGCAGTATCAATGTAACTTTACTATATATGATAATATCATAATCATCCATCCATCCATTTTCTGTACTGCCTGTCCCCACATAATAATAATTAACCACAGAAAATCTAACAATGTCCTCACACGCACATTCACACAAGCACATAGAGTGCAAATACTTTCTCTCCGTTCCTGCTGCTCTAATGTGTCTGGGTGTGTGTTTGTGCATGCACACGTGTTCGAGTTTGCCATCACACAGGGCGCATACTCAGGGTGACCTCTGCAGTCAGGCCACTGTGGCTGTCTGTCTCCTCTTTAATTGAATACAAAATTGATTTCACACATTTCCCCATGCTGTTTTACGCGGAGAGATAGATAGAAGATGACACTGGCTTGGGATTGTGTGCAGTTCCATCAACTGGGGGTCAACACACAGTGCTCTTTGTTCTGTGTGTGAGTCCAAACCTCTCGTATGCCTTTTGCATAACATAGTAGATGAGTGAAACGTCACAACATGTGAGAATGAGCATGCTTGGAGGTGCTTATTATCAGTTTTGGAGAGAAATTTGTCGAAAACCTGAAGGAGCATTTATACGGTAACATCCAATCACATGCCTCGCCACAAATATCCATGGCAACTGAAAAAGTAAAAGATATGAGCTCTCCAGAGAATTGGGGAAAGAGAGAGAAGGACTTGCAATCTCTAAATAAGGACTCATTTTATGAAGACGTGAAGTTGAAATTGGATTTCTGCATACTATCATGCATTGTTGCTCACATAATGTTTGCTCTTGGTTCTGTGGTTTCATATTTTGACTCTACTTAAAATATATGAGTGATAGATGCTATTTAAATAACATCAGAACTGAATAATTGCACATTACAAAATATTTGTAATGAGTTAGATGATTTGTGAATTATGATATTGTGTATTTTTCAATGCATTATTTCACAGGTTGCTGATAAACATGGCATGGATGCATCAATGGGTGCGAAAATATAGCGGTTGGACACAGTAGTGGAATGAGAATGAAAATGCAAGGAGGGGCCTGCCTACTGGTTGGTATTCCTCAGGCTTAGAGCCACAGAGGCTGATGGTGCAGAGTGGACATCACATTGGAATTTCAATCGGGATGAGGCAGCTTTACTGCTTTGGCCTGTGAGATTTAGCTTTTGTGTACATGTTGTTCTACCATAGCAATGAAATGAATAAAAAAATAAGATACTGATCAGAACGGGACGTTTAGAAAGCACAAGAATCCATGACAAAAAATATCAAAATGAAAACAAAACATGTCAATTCACTTGGACCGCCCCATCCAAAATCATGCTGGATATTTTTTACTTGATCTTGGTGACTGACAGGAAAACAATAAAGCCACCTCGCAGACTGATCCTGTTGAGATGAAAATGAATATTAATGCTCAGCGTTTTACAATTTAAATTTTCCACTGCAGTTCTTTGTATATGCCCTTTATCGTTAAATGTTTGAGTGACTTTATTTCAATGTTTAATTTTTTTTCCTAGGATCAGTGTTTCTGTTTGCTTCAAGGGAGACTTCGTTCCACCAACTCGTCGAGGAAACAGCTGGATTATTACGTAAACACACAATAGGGACAAAACAGCCCGGAGCCCTTTTGTAAAACGTGAAACGAGATTAGTTGGACTTTCCGTTGGCTCAGTGTAGTTTGGAGTTCACTTCTATTGATGATCATCAATCGTCATCTTATCAGGGCCAAAGAGCTCCAAGGCTCTCGAGCCCCGGCTGAACAATTTTCAATTCCTTAATAATTTATTGATGCCGGGCAGTCAAATTGCATATCAATAATGTAGAGGAGCTCAGTGCAATGTTGATACAAAACACCATCAGCTCATTCATGCTCAAAGAACTGCCGATATATGTACTATGTTTACTCCCACGTGATCCAGTGGTGGCCTCAAGCAGTGATCCAGACCGTATGAGTCAGCTTCATAATGTTATATATCATACCTGTGGGAACTCATGCCTTGCTGAAAGTTTCCATCTGAGTGGTCACACTGCAGGTGGAGTTAAAGAAACAACAACAACAAAAAAAAACATTTTGCACAGAGAAAAACGGAAATGATTTTTCATGTCATTCATTGAAGTGTAAATGAAATCAGCCTGTACTCTATTTCCTATTTTGAAAGCAGCAAGTCAATTTGGAGAAAGAAAGCTTACAAATGTCACCATGACACACTCTGATTTTGGGTGCGGGCCAGTCACACATGTAGGACAAATTAATGAACCAATGGCCAATTTCCATCTGGGTCAGCATCTTTTATTCACAAGGCACGCGCCGTGCACAGTTACATGTCATCCTGCCCCCGAGGGCCCTGTGGAGACCCACTCTGCCAAAGCGAGATGGTCCATCATTTTGTTCTGTTTTGAAAATAATCTCCAAGTAATAAATTAGCTGGGGGGCCCTCAAGCGTTTCCCTTTTGTTGACCATCCCACTTTGGATATTCAAGACTAATGTGTGTGCGTGTGCGCCTGTGTGTGTTTGTTCGGAAGATGTCAGCTTGCTATTCGCAGATTCATGGTGCTTTATCGATGTGCATGAATATAAAAACACGTGCTACCCAGAGCTTATATTGTAGTTTGTCTGCAGCAATAATAATTTGTATTGTATTGTTGTATTATAAATGACTTTTTTTCTATTAAAGTGATGCAGGGTCCAAGAGAGAGAGAATAAAAAACATTGTTTTCAGCGGCTGCAAGTCTCTTTAATTGATGAACTCTGCATGACCCCGTTTCTGGTGCACACTGCACTGTGATGCATCACGCCCAATATGATTTAGGGAATAAATTAAAGCACACGAGGAAACGGCTTGTTCCAAAAGATGAAAATTAGCTGTCACAACAGAACCCTGGAATACACAGCTTCAGGTAGACATACACAGAACTACAGCCGAAGTTCTATTTTTAAAGAAAATAATATTATTCTTGCCGTGGTTTGCAGCAGCAGGTATACAAGTACATCTTATCACACAGAAGGATGTTTTTAATACTTGGTCACCTTATGGAGAGGACAATATATTAAACAACCTTCGGTATGATGCAGTGTAAACTAAAAGCCCAAAAGTGGAAATGCAATGAGATGAAGTTGTTTCTTTGCGCTTGAAAACAACACTGCACCAAAATGAAGCTCGATCTCAGTCGTTGATTCCTCAGCATGGACGTGAAGCGGCAACTGAGCAACTAGGCAGAGAGAGAAATGGAGAGAGTGAGAGACTGGGGATGTGGTTGCTATAGAAACCATCTGGTGGGTCTGAACGGTTTCTCCCTGGCATTCATTTCATCATTGAGAACTCGCTCTCTCTTTCTCTTCCCTTCTTCCCTCCATGCCTCTCTTATCTGCTAATCTCTCTGTGAATCTTCCTCGCATTATACTTCCTGTTCTCCTCACTTGTTTAACGTTAATGCAGCATGCTCCCTTGTTTGATCCTTTTAGTTGCTTTTCCAAATTTTCATGGCTCTGTCCTGACAGTCCCATCTGCCCGACTTGGATTCTTACCCTCTTGTTTAAACAGCACCCAAGGACAATGTCCCCGGGCCAAGAATTTGCTAAAAATGACTTCAAACTGGATTGCAATCTAAGAGCCACCACAGTTGAAAGATTGACGTCATCTGCAATCACTAATTTAGTGGCAAGCAAAGTGGCGTTTAACAGACTTACTGCACCATCATTTCAATATTTCACTGAATAAACAAAAGCAAGCTGTTCAGATACCTTCAGGGACTTTTAGGTTTCCTGCGAGTGGTCGTCCTGTGAATTCCCTGTCAGTCGGAGAAGACTTGATCCCACAGCCAGTTCAGCACATATAGAGGAGCCAAAAGCCTCTTCATTCACACAAATGAAGCTTTGAGGTCAATGCCCCAGCTCCAAGGTTATGAGACAAAATGGTGAAGAGGTTGTCTTGCTGCGTAAGAGAGGTTAGAGTTGTCAGGAAGGAAGCTAACAAGCTATTGTTTATGTCTAGCAAGTATTTCATATGTCATACCTTGAGAGACAATATTATCCAATATGTCAGACTTATAGTTAATAAAACTTCACTTTGTGCCCCAGAGGTAGTAATTAATTCAGCGTGGAGTGTAATTGCATAGATGAGATGGCGTCCCAGAATTATTTCACGTTCAACTCTGCCCAGCTGGAAGTGAACGGGATCTGTATGACGTGTACAACTGCATCACCCCGAAAGCTGTTTCCAATATTTTGTCCCAGGTGAGCAAACAACAATTGTGTTGTGGGACAAAACTCATCTTGAAATTTCACTGCAACTTTCGCGATGAGGGAACGTAGTAGAGTAATATTATGCCCGAAGTGTGCAGCCTCTTATCCCATGTGAGGGAACAGGCTGTTGCTGCAGTAAGCGGCGTGCATCGTCATGGTTGACTGCTGTCTCGGAAGAAGGGACCGGCATCGGCGGGATAATGTGGTCACGCCACGCAGTGAATAGGCACTTTGGAGAGATAAAAGAACAAGAAACATTCCATTACAGTTAGCGATGCTATCAAAGCCGAGGGTCGGGGAAAACTGTTCCGCAACCCACCGCAGTATCCATCCGGCAGCAAGAGATGCATCTGTTACCATGGTAGCGGAACCCAGGCAGCCCCTTTCATGTCTGTCAAGAGGAGGAGGAGGAGAGACATGCAATATGTTAGTCCGGCCTGCGGTTGAAGCTGAAATAGACGTGCGTGCTTGGACGTGTTGTCGTCTCTTGTATGTACGCATTCCCTGCCCGCATCACGGCGGTCCCCGCTCGCTGACACTGGCTCGTCACACAACATGAATCATTTAAAGGTGGAAATGTCACGTCTCATCAGTGTCGCTCACGCCTCAGTGCACCCGCTAGCACCATTTGCATCTGCACGACCATGAACTTAAAGCAGCACTTGATTCAAAAGACCGGCTGAGATTGGTGGATACAAACTTTATTATTGCAATTCGCCATTTGGAGATGAAAGTGAAAACAACAGCACGGATGTTTTTAGTTTTTTTTTTTATTGTTTGTTCATTTGTATCCCATTCCCGATTCCTTCCAATCGTTCAGATGAATGGGACGCTACTTTCTCACAGTGGAAAACGCCGATTTAACCGTCCTTGGCAGCCAGATAAACAATCTAGTATCAACTGTACACAACACATCTGAAAAGTCTGCCAAGTCCAACCCTCGTCATATAAAACTAGACTTTTGTGTTTTTGCTACACTTGTAAACATTACAAAACAAAACAAAAATCCACCTCGTCATTCCTTAAACAGTAAATAGTTTGTTATCGCCTTTATTACAAGATATGAGGCCACTGTACAAATAGGAGTGAACGATACAGTACAGTATTAAGACTGCTGCTTGAGGTTTGTCATTCAAAGCTGTTTCACGAGGTGCTTCAAGAATACACACAAGTTTCAGAAGTTCTGCTGCTGTGCATGCATGATTTTAACGTCGCCATGCATGAGTTGGTATTTTAAGTGTTAGCCCTAAAAAAACAACAACAAATAACTTTTAGAAGTCAATGTAAAAGCACAAAAAAAAACCAGAACGACTTTTCCGGTGCAGCACAGTATTCACCTCAGGTTTGGCACACACAAAAATGATGCACAATGCAATATAAATAGTTTAGCAACAGGGTGCGTACAGTCATATCAACCAATCAAGGTGAAAGCCCGGAAGCTCACACGCATAGGTGGAAGGTACGTCATAAATAAATAAATGTCAGCTGCAAAAGGTAACAAAAAAAAACAGGCAACATCGAGAATCAAATTGGGCAAAAGAAAATCCTCAACATACATAAACAACAAAGATTCACTGCAACACATTGTTTCCCCCAAACAAAGAGAAATAGATACCAAACTTGTGCAAGAAAATGTATTCCTATATACAAATGTATACACTGATATATATATATATATATATATATATATAATTTTGACCGTTATAGCAGAAATGTGTGCTTTTGTTTCTATTTAATATTCATTTCTGCATCCTCTCCCTGATTTCTCTCCTTCGCCCATCTGAAGCCCCACCCCCTTCTCCATCCTTCTCCAGCTTTTCGATTTATGGCAAAACCCCTTCTTCTAGGGTGTGTGTGCTGGTGGCGGGGGTCCACCTGGGGGTCTCTTTGCTGCCGCTGTGTGTGCATCTCCCATATGGCCGTGACTGCCATGGAGAGGAGGGTGTGTGGAAGTGCTGCTTGCTGCCACATGAAACAAAGTGCTTATATACAATGTCTTTGGATTACAACGGGTAAATATCATCATTTAAAAAAAAAAAAAAAAATCCAAGAGTGTCTTTAGGGAGGGGGCATTTCTACGCATCCGCCGGGGTCTTCTCTGTACCATTTTTCAGTGCACCGTCATTGCCGGCCTCGTCCTCGATCACCACTGCGGATGACAGAGGGAGCGTGTTAATGAAGAGGGTTTAGTGTCTGTCTGACTGACAAATTAAAGCTCATTATCATTGTTTGTGCCAAGCGGCTTGTGGAGGTAAACAAAATAACATTAATTATGTGAATGCATGCATGAAGCACCTGTGCTGGCCTTAGAGGAGCAGGACATGCAAACAAATGCATAAATGATGCACATACTGTACATGCAAGTGCGTGTTGTGGTTGTGCACCACATCAAGTGCGCATGTGTGTGCGTGGCAGGCAGTACAAGTCACACATTGGGATTCACCATCAGGAATGCAGCACATACATCTTTTTTTTTTTTTGGTGCAAATGGTAATTAAGTCAGCGTAAAGCGTTCATTTATGGGGAGCAGTGAGCGTTTTAAAAGCATTGCGCATCTGACTAGTGCTGCACAGCCAAATGAAGAAAAAAAACACACAATAAAGAACACAAACGCAATAATTTCAGGGGGGGTGGAATGGTGACACATCCACATAAAGGCAAAAGTGGCGCAGTCAACATAAGACGCATGCCAATTTAATTCAATATATTAAATGTACCTACCCCGTTTGCTGCGGCCTATTTGTCCCAGCTTGGGCGGACGTTTATTCTGCGAACCGTTGAAGAAGTTGTTGGTGTCTTGAAGGCGACAGGTGAAGGAAAGGTGTTCCTCGTCGCCCTCGTTCCCATAATGACTCATTTTTTCTTCGTTGAAAGGCAGCACTTCCGACATTTTCAGATGCGTCTTAGAGCAAAACACGAGGCGCGCTAAGCGGGAAGCTCCTCGCCGATCGCGTGAACAACAACAAAAAAAATAAAAAGAGAAAAAAAATAAAACGACACACACGACGCGGGCACGATCGAGTCTTATGTTGTTTACCCACAACACACGTGTATGTGTGTGTGTCTCAGGAATAAAACACTGGAAATGTCCTTAAATCATCCAATCGTGCAGCTTGGGCAACATTATTAAAAAAAAAATCCTTATTCCTTTTCTCTCCGCTCTCCGTCGATGGTTGTCTAAAAAAGAGAAGCGTGTTGGTTTGGTGATGGAGAATCGCGGTGGTTGCGCCCACTGCGCGGAGTCGCTGGCACGGAAAATGTGAGGGAGAGATGCAAATAGAAGAGCGATGCAAAACGCGGATCCCGGGGAGACCTGGCGAGGGAGCTGTTTGATTGAGGGGGGGGGGGGGGGGGGTGTCTCTAGTGCAAAAGCAAAGCAAAAAAAACACATAGACAGAAAAGACACAATTTAGGATCCGCTTCCAGCTCAGTAGGATTTGCACTCAGAAACTATGGCGCGTGCATGTACTGTGTGGGAAATCCAGTTGACACGACGAGGCAGAGCTGCCAAAGCATGGAAGACACAATTGTGCAGCTTATTTGGACAGCAGGAATGAGGAAAAGACTCGGGCCAGTAGGTGGCAGTATCGTTATCATTTGACCTTTGGCCTCTAAGCGCCCTTGTTTTTCACTAGTCTGTTATGATAGTCATATTTCACTTCATACCAATTTCATTGTAAAATAAATTTTAATCTTAACCCCAGTAGCAACCAACACAAGGACGAAAGTATCAGGAATACTTTAATTGACTAGTTTACTGGAACAAAGGCTGTGTGTAAAAAGAAAGACATCAAATATAGTTTTATTACTAAATGTAGGATTCATTTTCTCTATGGCACAGCTTTACAGTTCTATATAAAATCATTACAACCTTACTTTTACTATATCTACAGAACCTAATGTGGTACATTTATCAGTGAGAAACACACTTAAGAATAGACACCATCAGAGCTTTCAAGAATGTAAAGTCTTTAAATAATTAAAGAAGCAAGACATATAAAGGCGTAAGATTGGCTTCGGCTCACTCAAGACCCGAATGAAAACAAGCGTGATAGAAAATGGATGGACAGACAGAAAGCTTATTGACCAAGCCCAATTACAAATGGCCTTTTGGTCTCCTTGACCGACACTGTCTATTATAGCGTGTAATGAAGCTAATCTGAAGTAACATGACTTTCTTTTGCCGCCACCTCGCTCTTATGCAATAGTGACAGTATATAACAGTACATTTGCTACAGTGCATTGGAAGATGAGCTAAGATAAAATGTTTTTTACATTATGTACACTTTGTAACATTGTGAGAAAAACACACTTATCTTTTTTTGTCATGCATCCACATCCCTGTTAACCTATGCAGGGTGCCCTTTGCAAGAATTAATCATCCGTCGCCATTGACTACCATAGCTTTGCAATGATAATATGCCATTATCAGCCTTATGGCAAGTCAGCATCATCCACACACGTACACATACACAGACACATCTCCCCTCTTGTACCACATTGAGCATCATCTGAATAATTTATGCTCTACCCAAGAGACACGGCTTTGTATGACCTCCCGCAGTCACGTTTCCTGGACAGCCATTCATCTGACCTCAACCCGAGGAAACCTCAACAAATATTGTCATGATTTACAAGTTGCACTGTAAAGAAATAATGTTACCTGTGATTGTATGACAAGCATCAAACATCTCTAGTAGCACAAAACATGTAATGTAATTAAAAATTACTAAAAATACTGTAACTCTCAGCCATAGTTGTATATGCAGATGTGTTTGTAGGGATTGTGGTTTAATTTGATTTAAATTTCAAACGAAAAAAAGAAATAATCATAAACGAAGCTTTAGTTTCCATATTATTTGGCAGTGACAAACCTGTTTCAAATCAGGAGTTGTGAGAAACCTGGAAGTAATATTTTATGGCTCGCAACCATTAATCATTCAATTTTTGCTTAAATATTGATTGAGAATATTTGTCATGGAAAATGGCAGGTTACAATTGTTGTTATGAAAGCAAATGCAAGTAGATTAATCTGCAGTTCATTTTTGATCACAGATTTATTCATTATAACAATTACTGGATTGAAGGGGAAATCATGGAAAATTGATTTATTTTTTTTTATTTTTTTAAATGGCTCAGTTCCACTCGTAACAACTGCAAGCTGTTGGCAACAGCAGGTGGTGTCTGCTGCCAACTGCTGGAAACCTCACGCTACTGCAGTTTTACTCTTAATTCGTAATTAAAGTACAAATTAGTGAGGTCGTAAGTGACAGGTAGCCACTTGTTTTTGATTTTACCACAGTTTAAAACAATTACCAGGCATCTCATTAACATGTCTCTGAGATGCTCCCATCAAAATATTTCAGAGATCAAGAATTACGGTACACCTTACATCATTGTACATTGACGAATATCATTGATTATTAAACCAAAGGAAATATGAGCTAAGGTTAAGGGTCAGGCCTTCGCATTAATCAGTACCCAAGAAGTAGCTCTCCTTGTCAAAAGGTTGCTGACCCTTGCCTTACATCATTAATTTGACCTTGTTTGGTTATTAGTCTGTTTTGAGGAGGCGGTTTATTTGGTTTGAAGGCACACAAAACAAATGATACTCCTGACACATGGATTGCTGACGTCCCAGCAGGTGATTGGCTGGGACTGACCCTCTCCCCATTCCCATGTGCTACTGCTCCATTCACATTTAAAACCTGACAACCAAACCCATTCGCACTGATACAAGAAGATCCCAAATGGACCAAGTCAAATACACAGGAGAGCTGGTGCACACCGAGGATATGGGATCAAGAAGTTTGAGCAAGGAAACGGTGAAAAAGCTGATCCACCACTCTCATGAGGCAAAGAAGCAAGCGTACTGTCCTTACAGCAAATTCAGAGTTGGAGCTGCTCTCTTGACCGTTGACAACTTATTGTTCACAGGTAGAGTACTTGATTCAAGCCCATTCTGAGTAATAATTGAATTAACTGTTGTTCGTATTTATTTTAATTGGTATTTCTGGGGTGGAAAAGTCATGTGATTTCTCAGATGAAATCAGAAATTAGGGGTAATAAATCAATTCAGTGTCGGGGGAAAAATGTATAAGGAAAATGGCAGTAAAAATTGCACAGACTACTGTAATAAATAACCAGCCTAGGATACTCGGTAACTATTGCAGGGAAGGGGTAGGTGGGGGTAAAAGAACATTGAAGAACATGTTTTTTTGTTGATATTTTAAATAATTTGTCTCCGTTCTAGCAAGGAGTCCAGATTTTATTTTGATGCAATTGGAAGCAAGATAATACACACTGAGTTTATATGAGTATAAATCAGCCCTATTAGTAGTATTGTATTTTTAACTGCTGATTATTTGTGTTATGATCGTCATTAATCATAATAGCACTTAAGCAAAATTAACTTGACTAAAATGCATCAACTTCATTCGACCCCTCCATAGGGGAACGTATTTTTTTGAGCATTCCAGTGAACCGCTATGACCTTTTTTTTATTGTCATCCATCACCAACAGCAAAGGCCACCCTGGCAGGGATTTCAATCATTATCAACAAGTTCAGTTTGTGTTGTTGGCCTTTGCAAAGCTTTTAGCTATTCACGTGTCGTGTGCTTGGCAAAATGTTTGGGAATGAGGGTGGGTGGCGGGGGCTGCCAAAGAGCTGAGAGTGCAAAGGCTGTTTGATTCCCAAACACACCAGGCTCACGGCACCACCTGTTTTGTTTTTTTTCTGAGGGGTTTATTTGCTTAAATGAACAGTCAATGAACCCAGTGATTGAGAAGTGCCATTGATTAACTTTTATGTAATGGTGCACAGGAAAAAAAGTAGTATTACCAACAGTGTGTTTGATAATTTAAGCAAGTTATCATTATTTGTTTTAGTTCCTGAAAATGTACTTTTGGAGATGTGAGAATTGTGCTCAACAGCTCTATTTGAGGGTGTTTTTTTTTTTTTTTTTTGCATTGTGTAAGACTAGATTGTTATTATTATTAACACAAATCAATCTACCTCCATGCAGGATGCAACGTGGAGAATGCATGTTACAACCTGGGAGTATGTGCTGAGAGGAATGCCATTTCAAAAGCTGTGTCTGAAGGTTACACTACATTCAAGGCCATCGCAATTGCCAGGTAGCACAAACGCTATTATGTAAAAACATGACTCGGTTCACAGGATTCGTTTTGCGACCCTGCCACGCACGAAATGTTCAACATTAACCTGATGGTTTCTTCTTGCTTGATTGATCCGTTTGTGTAGTGACTTGAGTGACCAATTCATCTCTCCATGCGGTGGCTGCAGGCAGTTCATGAGAGAGGTACGGTACTTCATGAGCACTCATTGGACATTGCATTAGGTACAGCTAGACCACATCTATGCGTCTTTCAGTTTGGGTCCAGCTGGGATGTTTACCTGTCAAAGCCGGATGGGACGTACACGAAGATGAGCGTCAACCAGCTCCTGCCAGTCTCATTTGGTCCTGAAGACCTGGACATGAAAAAAGCACTGGACATACCCAATGAGTACTGAAACAGCAATTAACTAGAACTTAAATTCTGTCATGTAGACGCATCAATATTACAAGTGCTTGTATTTATTACTGTATTATTGTATTTATGGTAAAGGTATTTTCTTGTGTTAATTGCTTGTTATTAATATATATTGTTTTACGGCTGATGATACTGGATAATTCAATGTGCTAATTAGTATTGTATTAGTAAAAACGTTGAATCACATATATAAAAACCATTTATTAGCTGAATGGAATAAAATGACATATCAAAACAACATGCAGATAATTTAATAAATAAACTTTTCAAACAAACTCTTCACGTTGGATATTGTCAAATGCCATAAAAGTCTATTATTATTTACTCAGCAGCAAATTATTTAAACATATTTTAAAAAAATCAAGATGATACTACAATTTATCAGTGCAATCCCACTTATTTGTGGTCGATGACCTTCAAAGTTCATGCATTTAAAAGAGCAAAACATTGACTGATTCTGTGGGTCAGGCTTCGAAACGTACCGGTCTCTGGCTCACTCATGAACAGGTGTCATGCAGATCTTATTTTTGAATTTACCTTCAAACATGTTTAACCACAGATCATTAACATCCATGATTTAGCATGTGATGGCTGTCATAATCCAATCGACCTGTTCCAAAGGTTTTTATCGTACTAGTGTCCTAGTACGCTCTTCGTCCTCACTTGTAAAACAATTGAGCAGTTGAGTAGAATGACTATTTTCACTACTAGTTGCTAGTTGCTCTCATTATCCTACTAGTGAGGACAAATATGGAATAAATGCTCATGCCATACAGTAGTTGTACAATCTTTCCTCAGTGTACTTCTTAGTGATTAAACATTTCAGTTACTGTGCCCCCCCACCCCAAAAAAAAACAAGACAAAAAAAAAAAAAGCATCTAAGTCTGGGCAACATAAAAAAAAGCATCCCGAATTGTGGACACAAATAAACCTTAGATAATAATTTTACAAACAGTAGACTGTTCTGCACAAACTTGAAGAAAAAGCAAGAACGTAAATGGTGAGCACTACCTTGGTGACGCCGACCTCAGCTCTCCGTGGGGGTGTTCGCAGCGGCATGGAGGGGAGGCCAGGAAGGCACATGACATCTCGGCAGCGTGCCCTCCATTAATCTCTCCATCCACAGTCCCAGGCGGTCAAGCTTGTGGTGCACGTCTATACTTGTAGCCCTACTGGAGCCTCTCTTGGACCTAACCCCATCCTCTCTGGAATGGGATCGAGAGTCTGAGCTAGACCGAGACCTGGATCGGGACTTTCTCCTACTCTCAGAAGAGAATGAAGACTCAGAGGCTGACGACGCGTCGCTCAGATCGTCTCCGACAAAGACGGGTCTGAAGTGGCAAAAGTATTTCTTGTAGCCGTTCAGGGCCAAAACGTGGCCGGAGTAGCCTGACGAGTCCTCATCCTCGTCTGGATGAGTTCCAGGGCGTGATGCGTTTGAGCACGAGCGGAGAAGTGTGGGCATCCAGTGATGATGCTTCTCAGCGTTGAGGAAGGAGAAGTGAATAGTCTGAGTCCTGTGGTGGAAGAAACTTTCACATGACTTCACTGGCAATTGAACACAATACTAAAGCATGCTTGCCACTACTTTCAAAGACTTCTCCTTTAAAATTGAATTTGCTGATAAAAAAAAAAAAAAAAAAATCCGTATACACTACTCTCCTCTCCATTGTGTGCTCACGTTCCAGAGAAAGAGTACTGACACTTACCCAGAGAAAGAAAACACCTCCTTGGCAAACTTGCGCAACAAGGCGTTCTTTGACGCATTGGTGAGCACCAGAACAACATTGATGTGGCCCGGCCGCAGCTTGACCAAGTTACTGGTGTACGTGACGTCAGTCAGCTCTGTGACCTCCACAAAATCCTTCTTGGGGGGTCGGCTGCATGGAGCAGGGACAAGAGGATAAAACGTTTTTGTTTTTTTTTAATCACATGCAGTAGCATTATTTGAACAGCAGTGATTTGAAGAGAAATGTCGAATTTTCCTGGTTGGCTCAATTTAGTAGATTATTCTCACAGGAGACATCTTTAATAAACAATAATAAAAAGCCCCAAAATTTTAATAGAGTATGGCTGTCTCCTTGGCCCTGTAGATGTATCGAGTTCTCAATATATATAACCACAGTTACCTGGTGGATCGACTTGATGCATCATCGTCACTTTGAGTTTGCTCCTTTGACGCTGGTTTCCGGGGTTTGGTCTCACTTGGTTCACTAAAATCAAACAACAACAAAAAAAAAAACGAATAGAAAAGTGAATTCTCCATGTCTTAGCTGGTAAACAGAAAGCTCACTCTCTCACCTGAAGGCCTGAATGATTACTGTCCCGAAAAGAATAAAAAGAGCTGAGAAGATCAATGACAGGATGGGCATCATCTCTCGCCTTGAAAAAAGACACATCACATCTTAGTGGAAGGACTTTTGTTGTACTTACATAAAATATTCATTTGCAATAAAAAATGTACTTGAAAATGTGTGTTTGTGGTACATTTGCAGTTTACACTATCAAGATAGAATATTATATTTTTTGGGATGTTGGGATCAGTATACCAAAAGAAATTTTCTCCTGTTTCTTTTCATCCCAACATGTAACTTTACAATTTTGTCTTACCAGTTTGAGTAGAGAAGGTCGTCGTAAATTTGATGGACGTAATCACAAGCAGCATTCAGCCACTCGATCAAGAACATCTGAACAAAGATCGAAAATTTAAAACTGTCAGATCAGTTTAGGGGAAAAATATTCTGTGTGTCATATCTTACAGGGGCCATTTCATTATTGAGCTCTGGCAAGGTGGCGTCTGAGGTCAGATAGGTGGGGTCCTTCTGAAGGAGCTCCAAATGCTCGAGGAGACGGTACTTGTCTTCTTCGCTGCCATTCCACCCGCCGATCACAGAGCGGTACAGCACCTTGCCACCCGAGCTCCGTCTCTCAAGAATAACCACCTGGAGAAAAAAAACACGTGTCTAATAATGATGACACATTTCTCCTCAAAGTTTAAAAATATATACATATATTAACATGTATCGAACGTTCTTCTGTGTGTGAGCGCATGCCACTGACCTGCGGGGAGACTACAGCCTGGTTGGGAAGAAGAGCCTGGCAGAAAGGCTGCTGCTTATGCTGGTAAACGTACACAAACCGTAGCACCTCTTTCTTATTGAACGTCGCAAAGTCCAAGAAGGCCTGATACTGGGGAAGGAAAGTTTGGTCGTCGTTGGTGATCAGCAGCACGCAATACCTGCCAAAAACAAATGGTGTCATTTCCTTGACTTTCTTCATGTGAGAACTCAAAGCGATGATCTTCGGTGTCTTACTTCCTTCGTCTGTGGAACTGCTTAACAGGACACAGCTCATCAAACAGCTGCTGGTTGACCAGTCTAGGAACTTGGAGGAATTTGTTGTTGGAGACAAACATTTCCATGAGCTTCCAATACAGTCCTGCAGCCTGGAAGATAAAAGAAGGCAAAAAAAAAGGGAGTTTGAATAAGATCAGTTGCACTGGTGCATTTTTACATTTGAAACTCCATAAATTCATACGTGGATTTTTATTTTAATACGACACAGAGCCATGCTTGTGTAATAAAGAACCTGGATCATGTCCACTGGGTTTTTGGTGTCCTCTTTAAACAGCAGCAACATGGGGAAGTTTGTGTTTACATTGAACTGGCGCAGAAGCTCGGTGTTACGTACGTCACCTTGTTCTACGTAACCAAATCGAACATAGTCTCGGAAGGCAAATGCTGATAACTGGAGAGAACAAGGAAGAAAGTACTTTCATTTAGATGTATAAGAAGAGGAGATTACAAATTTTAACAGGCGCTGAAGTATTTCCAACAAAAGCCTCACCTTGTAGATTATGGGGGCATTGAAGTGCTTGTCAAATACAAGAACATTGGGCTTATTTCCAACATGCCAGCTTTCCAGAAAATTCTGGTAGTTGTCAGATGTGATCTAGGGAACAAACAAGAAAATTTAAGATCATATAACAGATTTCCAGGGGAATTAAAGAGAATATAATGTATATTTTTAAAAAAAGTCAATTTCACATATTTTCACCCCTTTGCAACCCTAAGAGGAAGTTTTGTGTATCTTTCGGGTTTTTCACCTTTTCCACCAAATTTTGAGGAAGAAGGTCCTCAATGAACTGTCGCAAGTGTTCTCGACGAATGGTTTGATGGAAGAAGGTCACTCTGCCGTTTAGCAGTCCAATGATGGAAGGAGCGCGGTGAGCCCCCAACTGGTTGGCGAGCCGACGCTCATAACCCAGATCCACAATACCGATGCCCACACCTGTACAAATGAACTACAACTTTATCTCACATAGGAGAGACAAATACTGTTTGAATGTGATCATGGGATCAGCATTAGTCTTACCCAGCGGCTCAAGTTCCTCCACGGTCTCCTTCCACACAGGCTCTATGTGGATGCACGCAAAGCACCAATCAGAGGTCACTTTGATGAGGTACGGTCTCTTGTGGCTGTCTGGAAGGACATCGCTGTTAAACTGAGCGTGGTGAAACAAGTACTTGCTGTCAGCAAAGTCCCTGGACCTGGACAAAACAGATTGATAAGATTTTTAATGACATGACAGCAAACAGTCTAAAAGTATAGTCTGGATCGGAAACATAAAACCCTGCTCGGAGCACCTCTAATATATCATATATATTAAAGAAACATGGAAAGGGGTTACCTGGAGAAATGAAAGAAAGACTCATCGAAGTAGAAGCCGTTTTGGAAATGTTGACGCTGTGACTGGCCAAAGGGCTCGTTTTCTTCTACCTGCCCGTACCGGTCAAAGTTGGCCCTTCGCTCCTCGTTCGACAAAATCTGTGTGCAAAAGAGAAACAATACAAGTTACAGTAATTCCATACTGCCTTTTATTACGCACTGGTTCCGAGTCCAGTGTTAATACAAGAAGGCACCACACCCATGTGGTTAAATTTTCATAATGAATATATTTATTCAGTTAGCACAGTTGGGGAAAATGACGTGAAACAGATTCCACAAGGTATTAATTCAAAATCACGTTTCACCAGAATAAGCAAGACAATCTTGCAGTTCTTGAATACCACACACCTCATACGACTTTGAAACCTTGATGAACATATCTTCAGCAATGGGGTCTTTATTTTTATCTGGATGCCTGTGGAGGAAAATACATTGGTAATTGGAAATCGTCGCAATGACTGGTGGAATAACAATCACAGATGTCCAGCTGTCATTTGGTAGCACAAAACTATGGGGTTGCAGATGACTCACCATTCTTTTGCAAGGTTCTTATATGCCTTTTTGACTTCAGCTTGGCTCGCACTCCTGCTGACACCCAGGACTTTATAAGGGTCATAAGCAGCGGTTGGTTCCACTAAATGTTCAGTAAAAACTAGCAAAAAGATGGCGAGAGCCAGTGGGCATAGCCCAGGATGTCGGCTATTTCTCACAGCAGTCATCGCTCGTCACTGTCCGATTGCACAAACAAGTAATGGTTTTAATTAACAAACCCGTCGGATAAAGATACACGAAGCTATAAGCTAGCATTAAAATCCTAATTTACTCATTCATGTTTCAGGTTGAAAGAGACATTCCGGTGTTTTAAAAGCCGGAGGTCATTATTTTTCCGGCTAATGTTGTAGAAATTGTCACCGAATCTCTTCCGGTTTTTAATTTCAAAATAAAGCTCATATAGTAATATTATTTTATATATTTATGGAAATATATTTAGATTATGATATATAATATTTATTTATTTTTGCATGGAAGAAGGGGATCTATCAGAAAGGTTTCTGTAAAGTATAGTTGACCTAGTTGTAAGTTAATGTCCATTTAATGCGCAATTTACTACTTTACTATTTACTACCACTTTTCGCTTTTTTTTTCTTTTTCGGAGACGTTTCCAAACCTAAGTGATATAGAGTATAATAATAAAATATGTATTATTTGTGATCTAATGTTTCCCGTTTGGGGTCTATGTTTCCGGTATCCACTGATCACAGCCTCCCTCGTTTCCTGGGGTAAAAAAAAATGAAAGAATCCACGTCTGCCCAGGTTCTGCGAGTTTAAACCATTATGTTTACATGTTTCGTTTTTTTCTTCACCTAACTTACGCACCATGTGTGATTTTGCTTTTTGTGGAGACAGTTGCCAGAGTACGCAAGGCGCCTGGACTCGGTAGCCAACGTCAACGTTAGCAAAGCTTCAAGGCCTGCTGTGGCTTGACTATTCGCAAAAGGGCCACTTTAGTACTCAGGTAAATAAACCAACAAACTTGGCATGATGAAGGAGAGCTAAGAGGAAAGCAAAACATTACATGAAGCGCCTCAATTTACTTCAGAAGCAGTTCTTGATTTGGATGTAAATACTATCAAATCAGAGCTCGTTGTCTGCACTTAAAGCGAATCTGGATTGATTGATTTCATTTCAAATCCATTGTACAGAGCTGGAATGTTAAATTTTTTATCAATGTCCGAATAGTTATAGTATGTTTTGATGACATGACCGCAAATGTTTTTTTTCTCCCTGCACGACAGGCTCAGCATCATGAATTTTGTTCGTCTCGTCTGCCGCCACAAGACTGCGCTGTTCCTGTGCACTGTGTGCACTTTTGCTGTGGTTCTTGTCTTCTTGGCCAAATGTACCTCAGAAACCCTGAAGCAGGGTCATGCCGATCCACCGGGATTGGCCCCCCATGCCAGCGCTTTACATCCCCGTCCGGAGCAGCACGACCGCTCCGCCTCGTCCAAAGACATGTCGGCATTCCTGGTAGTCCTCATCACAACAGGGCCCAAGTACACGGAGCGTAGAAGTATCATCCGGAGCACGTGGCTGTCCAAGCGGGACTCAGATGTTCTGGCCATGTTTGTTGTAGGAACTTTAGGGCTTTCCAATGAAGACCTTCAGAACCTCAACGTAGAACAAGGACGACACAAGGATCTGCTCCTACTGCCTGACTTGAAAGATTCTTACGATAACCTAACCATGAAGCTGCTGCACATGTATTCCTGGCTGGACCACAATGTGGACTTCAAGTTTGTCCTCAAAGCAGATGATGACACATTCGCTCGCTTGGACATCCTTAAAGAGGAGCTGCGAGGGAAAGAGCCCACTCGCTTGTACTGGGGCTTCTTCTCAGGCCGGGGACGAGTCAAGTCGGCTGGGAAGTGGCGGGAAAGTTCTTGGGAGCTCTGTGACTACTACCTGCCCTACGCTCTGGGCGGTGGCTACATCCTATCATCCGACCTGGTGCGATATGTGCATCTTAATGCAGGCTACTTGAAAATATGGCAGAGTGAGGATGTGTCTTTGGGTGCGTGGTTGGCCCCGGTGGATGTTCGCCGGATGCATGACCCGCGTTTTGACACGGAGTATAAATCCCGTGGTTGCAACAATAAATACTTGGTGACACATAAGCAAAGTCTGGAGGACATGCTGGAGAAGCACCAGATGCTGCAGCGTGACGGCAGGCTCTGTAAGGAGGAAGTCAAATTGCGACTCTCATACGTGTACGACTGGGCTGTGCCCCCCTCGCAATGCTGCCAACGGAAGGAGGGCATTCCTTAATAATATCTCCTCATCGCTGGGCTGAAGCCAACTTTCAATCCCTACTCAAATCTGTCCTTATTGCGTTTACAGTACGAGCCCCATTGTAGCTTTGTGTTCTCCTCACAAATCACCAAATGATTCAATTTGATCCAAATGGATACAAATGGGAGAATAATTGTGGAAATGGATGAGGCCAAATTATTTTACTCTTGAACGACGGTCAGGTCATACTGACAGATTTAACAAATGTCACATAAAGTGATTATTTTGAAAAAAAAAGATGTTCTGAGATGTTTATCAAGGATACAGAACTAAAGTTCAAATAGCGTTCTGAAAAACTGCTCTAATGTCATCCCATTACTGCTCACAGCCACTGTGGGGCAGGATTGCACTTAAGTGTATCTGAAATTTATTTAAAATGCTGTAAATTGTCCTTGGATGTTTATTTCTCTGAGCACTCACAATTACAAGGGGAAATGCTTTTCTGTTTTAAAGGTCGAAGACAAATTTTGCACAAATCGTGTTTCATGTAATGGTGGAAATATGATTTTAAATATCAAATTCTGCCTTCTGTACAAGCCTTCTTCAGCCTTGTCAGTCGTGTCAGCTGTGTTGTACACTACCTTTATTTCCTCTTCATCACATTTGTACATTTGTTGAAATCTGTGGGTCTTCACATTAGGAAATTCATACCTGGCATTATATTGTGTTGTAATTTTTTTTTAAAATTATATTTATTGTTAATTTATTATGCAGTAAGAACACTGGTTGTTATGCCGGCATATGAGGAGGCACAGTGAATTTGTAGTCTTAAAAGTTTATGATCAAAGGTACACACACAAGACATCCTGCAAGTTGCACATTGCGTGAAAGGGAAAATGGTTGAATGTGTTTTGTTAAGCAGGTCTTCCTGTTTCTTTACGAGATGAGATGCATGTACAGAGTATGTGATGGTTATGAAGCGATCAAGTCAACATGTTTCTACAACACTGTGCAGCAGTTGCTGTTTTTTATTATTTTTTTTATACTATGTCATCCTCCCTTGATGTATTATTAAAATGACGTGGTACTGTCGCATGTATTCGTTGTCCAGCAAATAATTTTATTTGCTTTAAAGTGTATTAAAAAAAAGTTTTTTCCTTCATTACGATTTATTAAACTTTTTATTTCATAATTATTGATTTTTTAAAAAGCAACAAAACAGTTAGGCAATATCACACAAGAAAAAAATGGTCATTGTTTTCCAAAGTAAAAGCAGATGTTTGCAAATGTCTTATTTTGATTAAACACAAAAAAAAAATACTGGGACAATTCATTTCATATAGGCAAAATTACTTTTTTGCTGTGAGGAGACCCTCCAGTTGGACCTAACGAGAAGGATGTATAAGAATGAGAAAATGAGAATTAGTTGAGACGAAATTAAAATTGCTGTGTAGTGATGAATGACCTTCATCTGTTGGTTGTTTTTCCTCAGGCTCTGAATCTCCTCGGTGCACTTCTTTTCTTGCGCTTCCTGTTTTTCAGCTGCCATTTTCTTCACTTCCACACATTTCTTTTTTTGGTGATTCAGTTTCTCAATCAGCTCCTCTTTTAAGTTCTCTAAATCAGAAATCTATACAAGATAAAAGAAAAGCAGACAGATGTAAATGTGTTGATACAACTTTGAGAGGTTAAAATATCTCTACTAGTCACAAAACAATTGAAATATTTGGCCTTCAGGGGAAACTTCATGACAAACCAAAAATGAATTGACTTACAGGGTATATGATTTTGACCTCTAACCTTTTGAATCTAATTTTGTCCAACTGTTCAATATTTCATTCATCATTCAAGGAAGCCCACTTCTAAGCCTTTTTATGTTCAAATATTTCAAACATTGTAAATTATATTGTTCAAGAATTCTGAAATTTCACCCGAAAACTGAAAATGCACAACTTTCTTTCAGTAATTTGTAGTTCGCTAGTCTTACTTTGTCCTTCAGGGCCACCTTGTCCTGTTCATCATGCAGGGCTTTCCTCACGCCAAAAACCATACTGCTCTCATAGAACGTCTGATAGGCAGCAATGGTCATTTTGATCTCGTCTCTTACCCGCAGCAACAAGAGACCCCTCTCGGCACAAATGAGGACCACCTGTCTGATCAATTCATCTATTCAACAAAACTAAGATTAAAAAATTGGTATTCAAAAGTTTACATATATCATATACAGTCTATACCAAAGCACTCTGTGTATAACTGCCTTCTCAGAGGGCAGATTCCAGTCTCCATAGCCCGTGTTTGCAGCAGCTTCTTATCCAACTCTTCCTCCAAGTTCACCACGTCCACTCGAGTAGATGGTTCACTGCAGACTCTTTGCACCCACTCTTTGTTTGCTTCCTCCCATCTCCTGCGAGGGGGAGATGACAATAAATAACACTGTTTTGTGAAATTGACTGAAGAGTTATTTAGATACCTGGGTGGAAACATAAGATTGAGAAGGTTCTCATTTTTCTGCTTGATGTCTTCAAGCGTTGCTGTTATGGATTTACGAAGACGTAGTAAAGAGTCTGCAGGCTGCTGAGGTTTTGACTTGAGGGGTTTTGGAGGACGTCCCTGAAGCAAACGTGTTTTTTTAAAAAAAACAAAATTATATATTATTATTATTGTCTTGTGCAATATTTAATACACACTTAGGTTATGTCATTTTTTATTTTTATTTTAAATGAATCAGTCAGAACACTGCAGTCATGACATCACATCATGACATCAGATATAATATATGACCAAATATGAGCTGGGTATTTTGTATCGGTTAAATGTTCCCTTACAAAGATAATACCTAATAGTGTTTTGAAACTAGAGGGATGCTACTCACCTTTGCTGATTTTTTATCTGCACTTTTGGGAACTAAAACTGGAGGATCGTATCTGAGGAGAGATTCGGCGGGTGCATTCATTCTGAGCTTTACAAAAATATTCCAATTCTATATTTTCAGAGGAAATTCCCGAAGATTCCATCCCATCTCTCATGTTTTTTCTTTTACCAAGACAACTCGATATTGAGCGTGACCCTAGCCACTTGTAAAGCATTACATTTCCTGAAACTGAGCATTGTTTATGATTTGTAATCTCGCCACTTGCGAATACGTCACCAGCAGTGACATCAGTGCTTGTCATTGACGGCGTGTTAAAAAAAAGACGTGACAAGGGAATATCTTCAACGGCATATCCAAATAACGTTTATGGTTGGTCATGTCAAGTTTAGCAAAATTTAATACGACACTGTACACACATTGTGCTAACGAACTGGTGAAAATACTACATTAAATTGTATTGTGAAGGGTGTTGAGAATCCCAACTTCCACTGGGTGGCAGCCGTGCGCTATGGACGCCAAGCAAAGAAGTAAAAGGAGGTTTGAAACCGGAAATGTCAACTCAGTGACTGCGAAGTCGATGTCGTTAGCTTCCCTCTTCCGAAACACACGATGGCGTTTTGATGGACATAAGTTAACAGTTACATAACGTTGATAAAAGGTCGCTGCGAATATGACAAATGGTAAGTGGTATTCATTAAAACGCCTAGTTGAATAAATGTCAGCTTAAGTGTAGTTACCTTAGCAGGCAAAAGCTAACGTTAATTTAGCTGTAGACGTGGCCCGTGAGCTGTCGCTTCACTTTCTCAAACTGAATCTGTGCTGCTAAATTATCAACCTAGAATATGCTGAAATTGTCATTTAAATAATATCCTACCACCCATAATGAAATCATCCCGTGGTTTGCGTCGGTTTGCTGAATTCTACATTGAAATCTTTGAACAAACTAGAACTATGTTATTGTTTACAACAATGCAACTCAAAATACTGATACTGCATGTACATGCACAGCATTCAATATATTTTTTAAAACCCGCGTCGAACACTGTTATTGGCAACATTTGTTGTGTTTAAGTGATTTCAATTTAAAGCTTTTGGAGTGTTGTAGTGATTTGATCACTTGTACTCAGAACCACCTATCAAAATAACACTGGATTACATGAGCATTCACGACCAAGTAAAGAGCTTTTTAAATGTAAAAATAAAATTGTTAATGTACAATTGCCTGGATGTCATTCACATGAGCTAGATCATTTTAGTTTTTACATTAAAATAAGTTTTTTGTCCATTTTGTGCCCTTGTCCTACAGTGTATTCTTTTGATGGCATCCTGGTGTTTGGGCTGCTCTTCATCTGCACATGTGCATACTTCAAAAAGGTTCCTCGCCTCAACAGCTGGCTGCTGTCAGAAAAGAAAGGAGTATGGGGAGTCTTCTACAAAGGTAATCTCAAATGGTGCAAATCAATAGGGGCTGCTTGGTTATAGTCTGCATTTTAAAATGGTTTAAGATTAGTTTGGGGGGGTGCTTTCTGGTAATTACCTTACAGTCCTTATTAACCACTTATTTTTCATGAAATATCATCTTTTGATTTTTCTTTGTAGCTGCAATCATTGGGACAAGGCTCCATATTCCTGTAGCGATCTGCTGTGTGGTCATGGCTTTCTACTTGATCTTCCTGAAATGATGAAACCAAACTGGATTGGAAAGATTTGGATTGGCGCAAGCAGGACTCAGTGAGGCCATACCTGGTCCTTGTGGGACAACTCGTGGACTATGTGACCCATGACGTCACATCTTCTCATGGACTCGTCAGTGCTGCCCCCCTCTGGCGACTGTGGAGATGGGGTCTCCCAAACAGATGAGGTCATCCTTAAACCACCTCAGTTTTTATTACAGAGAAGAGAAGTGGGAGTGCACTATGGTTGTACTGGTTTCAACTCATGCTGTTGTCTTCATTCACATTGTTATTTATACTGAAGGTATGGTCATTGTTGGCCTGGACATCATCAATTTAGTTTGGATGAGTAATTTCAAATCTAAAAATGATCATCTACTTTTTCCCTGGTTACATCTGTAATGCTTCTTCAGTGACTGGATAAAGAAATAATATATGATGTATTTTGACACAATTGTCTACACCCCACCATTGTTTTCGCACAAGTGAATTTGAAACAGGTTCTTGTACTACACAATTTACCCCATCTAACTGCATGTTTTATTTTTTAAATCAGTCTATGACTACTGTTACAAATGGATATTTTTACAAATTGGACCATTATTAAATCTGCCTCATGATATACCAATGCTAAATAAGGATAGTGGTTATCTGACCATTTCATGCTATTATTGAAAGAAATGATTGAGGGGAGTCCAATGGAATTTTGGGTAAAATGTTAGCAACACAACTTGTATGTTGTTTTTATTAAAAAAAATCAAAACATAATCACTTATAAAAGATTTCCAGTTGTGTATTTGTTTTATTACCTTTATTCAGTATGTTTGACACTCATGCAAAATAAAGCCAAATCACAATTGTTTTCAGTGCAATCAGTTGCTTGACACATCCCTGGAAAGTCTGCAGTAAATTTTACTTTCTAATTTCCACAATGTACTGGACTAGTAATCCAATCAAACGGACTGACTTGAACTTTCTAATTTCCACAATGTACTGGACTAGTAATCCAATCAAACGGATTGACTTGACTGCTCTGTCACAGGTGCTGAATTTTGAAATGTGACACATTCCCAAAACTTTCTGCTGCTTTTGACACTACTGTACACTCAAAATTATTCAAGCCATTATGAGCCCATGATAAAAAAAAAAGAGTTGACACCCCTGTAATGTTATTATACTGTATGCTTGATGCCATATTCATAAACAATACAATAAACATAAACCTAATTCTCATATTTGAAAATGAAGTATTATAATTATATATATATATAATTATATATATTTTGAAACTATTGAGCAATCCACAAATTTGAAAGCACCCCTAATTTTATATTGTGCTTTTTATGATTATTTAAAATAATATTTGCCTTTATATTTGTGTTCAAGTGTTCTGAGTTCCTAAATAAAACAAAAATAAACACGAAAGATGACTAGATGATTGACAGGGAATCTCCTGCCCTCTAAACAGCACTGTAAGAAGCTCCCCTTGTTTTCGCGATTTCGAGGTTCTCGCGAGACCTCTATACCGAGAGCGCGCTGTGACCAAGACAAATACGCGCTCACGTTTCCGCATGCCGAGCAGAACACGAAAGAGAGCGAACGAGTACTCGAGCAGAAGCTCATCCAACCTGACCCAGCGGCTTTAGAAGAGGAAGTTACCTCCATCGAGAAAGTGCACGGAGCATTGAAGAGCTTTCTTTGGAAGCAATTTTGCACCACGGGGCGCCCTTGGTTCTCGGCCTTTTACCTCCACAAATCGCGTCAGTCTTGTCGAATTATTTCCAAGAGTAGCCCAGCGTTGTGGGTGCCACACGGGGAGGAGAGGGCACAAGTTTCCGCTGCCTTGTTTTCCCCCGTCGCTGCGGACCTACTTAAATCCGCAGGAATGTCTCAGGAGAGACCCACTTTCTACCGGCAGGAGCTCAACAAAACAATGTGGGAGGTCCCGGAGCGGTACCAGAACCTGTCTCCCGTTGGGTCTGGTGCCTATGGTTCTGTTTGGTAAGCGGATGCTTTCAACATGCCTTTTATTGACCTTTTTATAGTTTACAAAAGGAGCGTGCATGTTCCCAAGTTGTCATTGTTACCCTGTTTATTTTGCGAATCGTCCGACTTGGAAATGTGCAGCTTTGTACCCGCCTTGGCAGTGGCGGCGTGCCTGTGCATGCTCCTTCATCGGGCCTGAGAACGGCCTGTTCATCACATTTGATTCCAGTTTAGGACACTACGATTGTATCCCAGGCTCCAGCATGCACAAGCTAACTCTTTGCAATCGGCGCTCTGCATGCATTATGCATTTTCCAGTTGGGTGCAGCCAGCCTGCACAGCACCAGAAGGTCACGTGTTTTGCAGTAAGTAAAGTAGGCCCCCTTGTGCACAGTGAGGGCTTTGAATAGGAGGCAGAAAAAAAAGAGCACGATGATGACTCTAGAATGATGTCACTTTTTGTAGTACAGGCGTGACTCACAGTCCCGAGGTGAGGCACACATCTATTAGTCAGCACTAAATCCTGCCATGGCACCTCACTTACCCTTCAGTCTTTCTATACATGTGCACTTGTAGATGCTCAAAGTAAGCAATGACATCACCATGCAGCAAAGCTTCAATCAGGAATGCGAGTAATGCAATTTAGCTCCCCTTAATCTATTACCATTTACACAAACACGAACTAATCCATGACCATTTATACAAAAACTAAACATTTATTTAACACCAAAATTAAATATTCTGCTTGTGGTTGGTAGTGGTTTGCAACTCCATGACATCATTGTCACATGTCAATAAATTGCTTGCAAGTTTTTAAGTGACAAAGTACTTTGGCTTTATCAAACTTTCACTTCAAGGGAGAATGTTGTGAATGCCAAAACGTGCTGAGTGCGTCTATTTTCTTTCGACATTTTTCAGCTTTGTGTGGTGTACTTACAAACCCCAAGGCACGTATTGAAAAATCAATAAGGAGCCTACTATTTCTGGTGATGTCTCCTTTTTCTTAACACAAGTTTATTTCATATGAGGTGGACTTTATGTACATGAAGGTCAACAAAACTGAAGTGGCTGAAAAATGTGGAACCTGACAGCACTTGCACATCTTTGTTGAAGTACAGAACAGCTTGTTCTGCTTCTCGTTAATTGTCTTTTTTTTTATTGTCACACCAGTTCTGTTAGTTCCTGTCATAACTACTATCAATAACGGTTCTTTCCATGATCACGTGAGATAAGCTAAATTAGATTTTTATGTTACTTGTTGCAGTTTGTTTGTGTAGTCTTGTATTACAGAGAAATTACTGCATATGGAAAATATCAACTTGTCCATTTTTGGACTGAAGATGGAAAGGCCCATCTGGCTTGAGCAAGCACTAGACTAGCCTTCAGTGCTTTCCTCTATGAAAGAAGAACGAAGACCAGAAGTTAGCAGGCTGCATCGTGCTACTTACTGACCTCTGCTCACCCCTCTGAACTCACAACATCGCTCCTGTTTTATTTTTATGACCACTTTGTTATTACTCTTTCTTTTTATTACAGACTAATTAGCTGCTGTTTGCTTAGACCTGACTTGTTTATTCTGCAGATCAGCACACTTAAAAACGACTGGTCTTCAATCCGGCCATGACATGCAGGTTGTTTGGGACAGAAGGTCCACCGGTTGCATGTGATTATCTCGCTCGTGCCGAAGAAGACAAAACACTCTGCGTATCATAATGTTCTTATTATGGGCCATCTTGATAGGCTGCTGACTAAAGTTAGTAAGTGTGGCTCTATGGGAAGTACCACTTGAGGAAATGACTCACCTCTTCCGCTTGTAACTAGTGGAGAAATAGAATTCAATATTCAGGTCACCTTGCATATGTGGACCAGGTCACCAGTACAGGTTTTGCAGTTCAAGCTGCCAAGGCTAAATTAGGGTGCACCACTCCCTGCTTGATGTCTGTCTGCACCAGGTTTTGCAATGAGCCATTTGTAATGCAGCGTAACTAGTCAACCTAGAAGGAATGCGAGTTATTGTAAGGGGGCCCGGCCCGGCCCGGCCCGTATTCCCTCGGTGAACGCAGGCAGGCCCATCTGACTCGTGACCGTTCTTCTGCATCATTGTCTTAATCGAGCACAGTTGTCTCGTTTTCTAGTTTGGCGGGCAAATCTACGAATTTGACCAAAAGAATTTGTTGTCACTTCGACACGGAAAATGTCCGTCTGTGCTTTTCTTTTCGTCACACCCATTTCTGTTCTGATTCCTCTGGCAATGAGGTGTAGAGTTACACTCGAGAAATGCGTTCTCATTCCAGCATTGGGGTGTTTGAGTTGATCCAGCCATCTTTTAGTTCCTTTGTTCTTGATCCTTCTTTATTATGTGACAACCACGGAGACTTTTTTTTTTGCTTGAACTGGACTCACTGGCATGTTGCCATCAAGGCCATACAGTACGAGAAAACTAAAGTAGTGCGGCAAAAGCTATCAAAGCTCGAGGACCACTTCATGTGATGATGGACTTATGCTGTTCATTTGTTGGTTAACATATTTGTCAATGTGTCCAGCAATTTATGTGACGGTGCTTAATAGTGCAAAGCATAGAAAGACAATAGCTCAATTTATTTCTGTTATATTTAATTTCTCTTTGCTTGCAGTGAACGGTTTTATGTGTTTCTGAAATATATAAATCTGATTTTCATTTTTAGGGGAAACCACTGGCCTGCATGTTGTCTTTGTGTACAAGTCAGTGAAATGTTTTTGACTTTGCTCAAATGCACCTTTTACAATCAATTTACTATTTTTATATATCTTACAGTTCAGCATTTGACGTGAAGACGAGCCTGAAGGTAGCAGTAAAGAAGTTATCCAGACCGTTCCAGTCCATCATCCACGCAAAGAGAACTTACAGAGAGCTGCGGCTGCTTAAACATATGAAGCACGAGAATGTAAGTTGCACCAGAAGACTTGGTCGTGCATTGTAGATAAAATCACCTGCAGACACTTGCCCACACGATTTTAGATGCTGTGTGCCGGTGCTGCATCCATTCTGACCACTTCACGTTACATAATCACAGTAACTTTGTCAAGCGACTCCAGGCAAAGGATATGTGCTGCTGGAAAAGCAAATGTGTGAATGTGTGATTCTGATACTGATTTTACAGACAGTTAAGTATGGAAGGTTTCAAAAGAAACATCTTCTCTTGTATATAGATTCTTTCCTGTGAACAATTAATAACATTTGATCACACTAGAACGTTTCCATTGTAACACTCATGGTTGCCCACATCAAGAGGAAAAACTCTCCAACTGTTCTTCTTTGCAAATGACACCACAAATTCCTGATACATTCACTCCACTTTTAATTCATTCTCGATACCCAGCTGAAGCAAAACAAGAGCAAAATGTGAGACTAACAACACCTTGTTTTGTTTTGCGCAAGAAAACAAATTTGGAGTATCACACTCATGTGGCCTGAGGGGAAGTAGAAATAATATTTTCTCCCATGAGTTGAAGCTGCAAAGGTTTATTCACCTTTGTAGACACTTGGGCCAATCTGCGGTTGAGTAAAAAAAAAAAAAAAACCTCAGGCCACAATATGAGGGTACGTGGAATTTGTCATCAAGCATATTGCCGTGTTGTTTCGTCATAACAAAAATTGCATGCAGTGGTTTTTTTTTTGTGTTCTTTTTGTTTGTGCATTCTAAATTTGTCCGCATGTTGGATTAGATTACCTTTTGCTGTGCAGACAGACATTCTGTTTTTCTCCCGCTGTTGCCGGGAGACTCCCCGGGTTTTGAGTTTGGAAAGCTAAGATGAACCAATCCGATATTTGTTGTGACTGCAGTCTACCAATCATCTGTGTGGGTGCTGTGTGCAGGCGGGCTCATGGTGAGCGGCGATAGCATAACTGATCTGTAGCACTCTGTTTTGGAAAGGGGGGGGGGAAGGTTCCCTGGATCTGCATTCCTTTATGACCTACTTTTTGACATGCCATGAATCATGTCATGTAAATATCAATATTTTATCAAAAATGGAATGCAGCTGATTTTTTTTTTTTTTACATCCTTGATCACCAACTTTAGCATTCTGCTCTCGGTGTGTGCTTTTGTCAATATTCAGACTTCTTTCCGGGTTGGCATCACCTTTTCTGCACGTCACAATGATCATACTCCCCGAAAACAAACCAGTTTAGTCGCTGCCTAACTTGTATGTTTTGCCAGAGCCATTTTCTTTCAATTAGACCACACAAAGCAAAACAGCGTGGCAATTTAATCTAACTACAAACGCTTTTGTAAATCTAAAGCAGCGGCTTTGCTGTCTCCGTGTTGCAAATTAAAGACAGGATATTGAAGAAGACTAAAATAGTGCATCATATCAATGTGTAAACAGGATCTTTGCTTTCTCTTTTTTTCCCTTCTCAGGTGATCGGACTGTTAGATGTTTTCACACCTGCAACAAGCTTAGAAGAGTTCAGTGATGTGTAAGTCATACACCCCCCCCCCTCCCCCCTTGCTCCACCAACGATTATCACATTCCACCTTATATGTAGTGTTTTAGGTGAATGTAGGTTAAACACATGCACTGTGAACATTGGAGTTGTTTCCATGGTAACAGCCATCTGGCAGTCTGTGCATTTGTGTGCATAGACTACTCCAATGAGTGTGCACATGGTCTCCACGCGGGGGGGTGACGTCACGGATATGTGAGCTTGTTGCACTTGTAGGTCACTACAGCGCTCGGTTCTGTTTTGCAGATACTTGGTGACCCATTTAATGGGGGCGGACCTCAACAACATCGTAAAGTGTCAGAAGCTGACCGACGACCACGTCCAGTTCCTCATCTACCAGATTCTCAGAGGCCTAAAGGTCAGTCACTGCTTCATATTTGATTTACTACAGTCGACCCTCCTCAAGTTAAACACAATTTGTTCCCGAAGAGTAGTCAACCTCGTGTTTACATTTCCAAATTTTCAAGATGCTGTTTTAAGTTATATTTTTAACATTCATCCGTCAATTCTTAGCAATGTGATTGTATGATAATATTGAAATAAAATGTCTGGGAAAGCTCAGGCATGCAATTTGGAACATTTAAAGGGCTATTTATAGTACATATGTATCTTAACTATAGGCAGCCTCAGTTCTCGCTCCTGCGAGAGTTCACCTTACTTTTCGACATGTTTATGCCTCCAGTAAACTCCAGTTAAATGTTTACTCGATCTGCGCCCAACCCCTTCTGAAAGTGGAAAGATTTTTACTCCAGCAACTGCAGCAACACACATTATCTTACGAGCATGTTTCATTTTCTCTTCTTTTTTTTTCCCCCCCTCTGCAGTACATCCATTCTGCAGACATCATCCACAGAGTAAGTGCTGTTGTGTAATAGGTTGTAAGTATCGAGATCACATTTCACTTCATGCATACTCCACCCTACCTAGTATGAAACCCTGCTTTGAAACCCTAACTCTAGTTTTAAACCCTACTTTGAAACCCTGATCCTAGTTTTAACCATGGGTAAAAACATGATTCAATACTACATGGCCCGAATAAAGGTTTAGAACAATCAACAGAGCATCATATTTCATGTTTTGTGGTGTGACGCTACATTGTCACACATCATTGCTGTCTGTTTGAATTGAGCTTATCTTTAACTTATCTTTCTATCTCCACTCCCCAGGACTTGAAGCCCAGTAATCTGGCTGTAAATGAAGACTGCGAGTTGAAGGTGTGTTGCCGTCGAAAATGAAATACTGATCGCAATATGCTGTACGGCCACTACTCATGCAGTTATGCAATCAAACCAAATGCAACCACAATAATCAAAATATTGTTACTTCTTTTATGGAGACAATCAAACCTGACTAGCATTATCTTTGCAAGAACCCCTAATAAACACAGAATGTAGACTAGGACAGACTTTTAGCGCCAATGTTTTTGGTTCCTCAGATCCTGGACTTTGGTTTGGCCCGGCATACGGATGACGAAATGACTGGCTATGTGGCCACTCGGTGGTACCGCGCCCCGGAGATCATGCTTAACTGGATGCACTACAACATGACAGGTACGGACACTCAGATATGATGTTAGTTTACTTCTCATTACGGCATCATTCATTTTCACATATTTGGACTGTGACTCCTCACAAATGTAATCATATTGCATCAACAACAAAAGAAAATGACTTGAGAAAAAAAAAACATTCACTGTTGTTTTACTGCCTCCATGTTTTAGTGGACATCTGGTCGGTGGGCTGCATCATGGCGGAACTTCTCACCGGACGAACGCTGTTCCCCGGCACGGATCGTATCCTTCCATTCTACTGTCGTTGTGGGGAAGGCTGTAGATGAGTGCATGAACTGTATACGAATGCAGCTAATGGTTTTCCTTCATGTCAGTGAGATAGATATTGATCAGTTGAAGCTTGTCATGCTGCTCGTTGGAACCCCTGGGTCCGAGCTCTCAATGAAAATCTCCTCCGAGTCTGTGAGTGTCAAGCAGTCAAAATGTACTTGCGTTCCTTGCATTGCATCTGCTTTGCTCTTTTCCTAAAAAACTCATTTTTTGCTCCTGCTTGACACACGCTTCTCTTTTAGCATGTATTAGAAGTATGGAGGCACTATGGCTGAAGATCTTTAACAATAGCCTCTTAAAATGGTCATCTTCACCCTGTGTTTGTTCACTCTTCATGCACAAACTTAAAATGCCCGTGCTCTTTCCCCTTCTTGATATGATGCCCCTTGACTCAGACACCTTAGACATAAACCAGCTCCAACAGATAATGCGTCTGACGGGGACCCCCCCGGCCTCCCTTATAAGCAGGATGCCCAGCCATGAGGTGAGACATGCCAAGCTGCCTCTGCTGGAGATGCTCTCTCCTGCTCTCATTTAGCTAATTCTGTTTCCTCTTTGTCTCACCGCAGTTGTCACGGCCATTTAGTATTTTGTCAGTCTTGAGCTTGTTAACATTTGACTGCTAATTGTTCAATACTACTACAAAAACAAATGCACATAAGCGTGTCATAAAGGAAGATGAGGTGAATTTACAACAATAGCAGTGCAGATTTTTCACATTGTGTTATGGCTGGGCTGTGTTTTTATTTCCTCTCACAGGCAAGGAACTATATCAACTCACTTCCCCATATGCCCAAGAGAAACTTTGCGGATGTATTTATCGGCGCCAACCCTCTTGGTAAGTGTGCCTTTAAAAAAAATAAAAAATAATGTTTTTCTTGGCTCACTGAGTCCCTCTAGTGGTCTCATCAACCACAAAGCCCTTTTCATGCCTGGCTGCATTTGATTGGCGAAATGGAGTCAGTTTTATTGTATTCAACAGCCACCATAGATTGTGCACCTTACCAGTCGTTCTCATGTTGTTCCTTCTCGCTAGCTGTGGATCTGCTGGAGAAAATGCTGGTGCTGGACACAGACAAACGGATCACGGCATCCGAGGCGCTGGCCCACCCTTACTTTGCCCAGTATCACGATCCAGATGACGAGCCTGAAGCGGAGCCTTATGACCAGAGCTTTGAAAGCCGCGAGCTGGAAATTGAGGAGTGGAAGAGTAAGTAGCTATAGTTAGGATCATTAAGGGGAGGTGGTCGCGCTCCTGGCAGAACTTAGATGTGATGGTTCTGCCTCCCTGTTCTGTCCAATAGGGTTAACTTACGAGGAGGTGGTCAGCTTCGAGCCTCCATCGTTCGACAGGGATGAGATGGAGTCATGAGAAAGAGTGAAGGCAACCAACCTTAGAAACACATGAAAACCTCTCTGTGTGACTCGGCAACACTTTCCGAACACTCTCGACACCACCACAATGTTCAAGTGCCTGCCATCTTTACATCTCTGCGGGGTAATTTTTCAGGGATTGAACTTGACTTGTGTGTTTCTCCCGTCACTCATGAAGTGGTTCCGTTTTTTTATTAGTTTCAATACAAACTAATAATTTAGTGAGGCTACCAGCTAGCGTTGTTCTCTTTATATCGTAAGCAAATTGGAGCAACTTCTATTTAGTGGATAATGAAAAGAAAACTTGATAAACAGGATTGAAATGTTTTAGGGAGATATTTATAAAATGAATTCCACTTTTAAATTCCATATTTTTGTACATAGGTGTGTTTTAGAATGACAAGAAAAACAGTGTTTGCATACAAGTGATTCAGCCAGGCCAGTAACCATATTGGACCCACAGTATGAATGATATGCCATAAAAGGCATAAAAGGAGATTTGTTATTTAATGAATAAAGTATGTATGACATCTCTTCAGTATATGTAACAGTTGCAACATTGTTTTTATAATTTGATTCAGTCTTTCTATGTAACTTCTCTACACCGCTGAGAGGTTTGTTGTCTGTTTCTAGTCTTAGCTCCTGTTAGCACTTTAGTTTCGGTCCATAGTTTAAGCATATTCCCTCATCCTGCAGGACCACTATGGTGTAATATGTCTTGAAGTTTTAAATGTTATCCACCACAGTATGGGCTGGCAGTATACTTTAATCATATTGCGTTTATAAATCACAAGTGTTCATTGAATGTTTTATGGACGTCAGGTTGTCTTATATTTATGATCTTTTCAGATGTTTTGTATATTGATGTTAAAGAATGTTATTTGTGGAAAAAAAAAAAACAAGCTTCAGTTTATTATTTATGGAGAGCTGTCCTTTACCAAACACAAAATGTATTGTCTGATGTAGTTGCGTTTACCAGAACCAAACAAAAAATTTAAGACAATTCGATTGTTTTAATAACACTTTGTAACACATTTTGGCTGTTTACTCAGCGGACTATTTGAGGAAGCTAGTCAAATTTACACATGCTGCCTTTAGTGCTTCATTTGCAAATACTTATTTTTATTTAGGGCTTTTCAAATGTGACGTTTTATTGTGTGTGTTGAATTAAGCGCTCGTAGTTTGAATATTTTTTGACGGGGGTTCTGTTTTTCTCCCAATGAATGCTCAAACCACATCTTGTCATTGATTTGAATCATATATAGAAAGACACATGTATAGCATTTAAATATTTACTCCCTGGATGCTGAATTCTCAATTAATTCGTTAATTTATTGGTTATTGGTTTTGTTGGCACCACTATTTTTAGGTCCTTTTTTACTATCTGGTTAATTTCCTGTAAAACGCTACCGTGAGAAAATAAAGGTGGCTATTTTTCAAACAGGGTAAAAGTGCATTGTTAATACAGTTAAATTAATGTACAATTCTGAAATATATTTACTGCACAGTTTCAAAAAATATTTCTGTAGAAGCTTGCTACCACTAGGGAACGCTAAATGGTCTACATAATAACAATGTCACAACTTAAATATGCAGTAAAGATACTTGTGACGTAAATGTATTGTTAAATAGCTGTTGTTTTTATTTTAGTTTATTTTGAGCTGCCTGGGAAAGAACTGAACGATCTGGTAGACAAAGAAAATTGGACTGTCCACGTCTTGTAAACCGGTTATGTTGACACATGCAATACAAACAAACTACAACAGGGAATATTTATTATGCACACGACAGCAACATCGATTATTGTCAATCAAAGTGAATATAATAAATATTTCATAATCATTAATATTTCATTTCGATCCAAAACACCATACTAGTGTTTACAAAGTTGGAATATTTCTTAGGTTTCCTGAACACACCCTCTTACCGCGCTGGAGATTGAAAAGACTATAGTGCTGGTATTTCCAACACCTCCTAAACGCAACACTCGCAGACTGGTTTGCCGCGATGGAAAGAAAAGGTACGTTAACTAAACACTTTTCTTTCGTATTAGATTCTCGCAGTTATTCTCGACATTATCGGAGGCAGATTATGCCACTATGATAATGTCTCATGTAGTGTTAACCCCACCAAGTAATAGTTAAAAGATGGACCATGCGCTTTACTTTGTGTGCGTACTGTAGCATTTATGCTAGTTGTGTCCACGAGACAAGCACTGTTAGGAATCCGGATGCGCTCAAACTTTCTACAATAATGAGAAAGCGTCAACTCCTTAAGTTCCACCAGCCCACTAAGTCAATGCAAACTATTTGTGTTAATGATAAAGGCTGAATTAATTGACAACTTGGATGCACCTCGCTAGCAAATTGGGTGTGTGACTGTGCATTGAGAACCTGTCAACTTGATGCATCATTCTAGGACTCTTTTTTTCCCTCCATAATAAAACATGTGATGCTATGTTGTGTTATGGTTTTTGTTAGGGATTCTATTATTGTTTTTTTTTTTTTTATCGGAGAAAGCTGTACAACATGTATGGACTGTTCTGATTTTAACCCATGTGGTGTTATTCTACTTGACAGTACTGGCTTTACAGGCGAGGAAGAAGAGGACAAAGCCTCGAAAGACTGGAAAGAAGTAAGTTCTCATAAATATTTTGCAAAAAAACATGGAAAAAAAGTAGGCTGTTTGCTTATTACATTATACTTGAAGTAATCCATCTTCGTACCAAGTCGTGCTATATACTTAAAGTTGGTATGTGCAGGGGTGTATACAAATGTATAGTCACCAACATTTACATGACCGTCCTTGCATCGTATACTAGTGGTTATAAATCATTGCCCACTATTTTCATCTTTCACCGCCTCCTTGTTTTCTCAACTGCAGTTTATTACATAACCCATCATCTATCCGTTTTGCCCTCACCCTGCGTGTTAACTTGCCCTTCGTTCTTTCCCATCAAGTAAGAAGACTAACTGAAAATGATATAAAGGCTACGAGCGATGCAAGTGTCACTGTGCTTGGCTTTCCATGGAAGGCATCAGTGCATTTCAGTCAACCTTGACGTGTATGTTTTGATCATCCCTTGGCCTTTTTTGGGTGATATTTAAGGAAGTAGAAACTTATTGTGAAAGGACAAGTTTAAGAACTGCAGAATACTTTTGAAGTAAAGCCAAACAATGCACTTCTGGCTTCCCGTTCTATAGTTGTCACTACGAGGTGGGTCCAATAATCACATAATGTATAAAGCATCCCAATTGGAGTTCAGTGCTGCAGTGTTTAGCCTCGGTGACATTTTGCTTCTCCAGTGCAAAGGAGTGTGATGTTAACATTCTCTAGCCTGTGATTGAGGATAATAAGGATGAAGAGGTCAACTGAAGAAGCTGATGGTGGAGTGAAAGAAATGGTTGATGTGGTCCCTCACCTGCATTGCAGTGCTGAGCTGTGTAGTCCAATCATCTCCCTGCTGCTAGTGCAGGGGGCGGGGCCAGAGGCTGACGGCAGCCAAGGAGAGTTCTCGGTCAGAGAGAGAGAGAGGACGAGAGCAATGAAGAGATTGTAAGCTGATGTGCAAGTGGAGAAGCGAGACACTGCGAGCGCTGATGCCTTGAGTGTGGGCACTTGTTTTTGCTTCTTTTGGATCATCTCAACTGTGCTACTCATTCCCCAGCCCCCTCACCCTTGAATATTTTTGCCCCCCACTCTTGACTAATGGAGTGAGAGCATCTTTGAACACCTGCCCTTGTCTCCTCCACTGTCCTGTCCTCCTCCCTGCTTCAAGTCCCATGGGTATCCGTGCATCCTGCAGGTAAGCAGGCAGATCTGACAACCATTTTGGATTGTTTTCTTGAATCAGGTCCACATGTTGAATTGTACAGATTGTCCTGTAAGCGCAGTATGCTTATGTTTGCCCTTGACTTTTGCCATTCAAAGAATGTTTGAATGTCAGTTAGTGTGTGCGTACTGCAGCAAAAAAAAAAAAAAAAAAAATGCATATGCACAAGTATCTCTTGTAAAGTTACTGCTTCTCTTCACATTATTCTATTCATGACTTGGATTTAATTTGTCCTTTCAAGCTGTATCTTATAGTTTTTAATCTTCATGATTACTGCTATTTTCTTAAATAACTGCATGTTTTAGGCCTTTGTGTTGTCCATGAAATAATATTTGTATAGTAATAACATTTCTGTGCTAAGGCTGCTGCAGAGACAAGTTGAACTGGATAGAAGCAAGTTGGCAAACATCTTGTTTGACTAGAAGAATGCAGTTTTTATTCATTGCCCAGTATGTTTGAATGATGTTGACAAGAACAGTTCTATAAATAAAATATTATCTGACGAACATTCAGTAGATTCATCTGTGATATTTGGATCTGTTTTATTGGTTGCCCTTGACTTGGAACGTTGGGGCTAAGTTGACTTGTTTGTTGTCTGTTATTTAGTCGTCGCGTGTTACTAAGTCAGTGCCTCATGTAGCATTGTTTATTTTAAAACATTGCAAAGCAAAACGTGGTATAAAGTCTCACCGGCGGTGCTGGTTGTTGCCTTCTGGGCTCCTTCCTAAAGCAGGTGGCTTGTTTTTGCTCTACAGCTTGACCTTTCAGCACTGCAGGGGCTCCTTATCTTACTAGTTTACATTACAGGTTGAACCATATCCAAGTTTTTTTTGTTTTAGACAAACATAAACAACAATTACTTTGCTTTGGGTCATCCTGTTTAACCAATGGGGCAATGTATTTATTTATTTAATCAACTATGTTCATATTTGCTCATCACAACTTGAACGGCACACCGTAACCCCCATCAGCTGTTCAGCAAAGCAGTCAATGTTTAATGATATTAGGTTTTGGTCGAAGGATTCTCATCTGTGTTATTTTTGTGGTCACTCAGATTAGAAGACATTTTGTGCTTTGTGTCTGGCTTGTTTTGAGTAACTGACCCTCTGCAACTCCAATGATGCAGCAGATTCGGTTGGACTCATTTTGATTACAATTTGGCAGTATTGTTATCCAGCGGCAAAGTATTGCAATGATTTCTGTGTGCTTGTTAATTAGGGGGTGGCTAAAGGGGGAAACTGTGCTGACCCCAATTCCAGCATTGCCCTCTCGAGTAATAGCTGCTATTTTAGTAACGGCTGCGGCAAAGACTAGTGATGAGAGGGCAAAGCAGGAAAATGTCAATTCTTCAGCTGCTCAGTCAGCAGGATTTGAACTTGTTTTGCAATGCAGGATTTCTGTGAGCATCACAGAGATGACACATGAAGACGTGGCTTAGAGGCAGCAACACTTAAGGAGTTTGGAAAGTGGGATGTTCCCCTCACTGACGATCATGTAATTAACATGATTAGTTTATTTCATTAGTTTGGTGAGCTGCATTTCCTTCCATCCATCTGACTTAAAAACTGAATTAGGAAAAAGACTTTCTCTTGTTTTTAACCAAAGAGCATGTCTGTTTTATCCCAAATGTCCTTTTTCTGTGACCTCTGACCCAACCGCCTCCTGTTTTTTTTCCCCTAAGGCCAGAGCCTCAGAGCTGTGGTGGCACCTCCAAGCCAAGTCAGACAGACTCGCCTGTCCCCGATCAAGACGAGGAGATCCTGGGCTCTGATGATGATGAGCAAGAAGACCCCGGTGACTACTGCAAGGGTAACAACTTTCTGTCTGTTATCAGAGCAAATTATTAAAAACAAAGAAAAAAAAACCCTCCTGAATCACATCATTATGGTTTGGTCAGGGGGATATCACCATGTGAAGATTGGAGATCTTTTCAACGGAAGATACCATGTGATCCGTAAGCTTGGCTGGGGGCACTTCTCCACTGTGTGGCTAGCTTGGGACATCCAGTAAGTTGTTACTAGACTGCAGAGATAAATTCATATTTTGCATATAAAAACAAATACTCATGTAACTACATTGGTACATTTTAATTCACAAAAAAATATTGTTTTTGTGTGTATCTTGCAGGGAGAAGCGCTTTGTCGCTATGAAGGTTGTCAAAAGCGCTGAGCATTACACAGAAACGGCCCTGGATGAAATCAAGCTACTCAAATCTGTAAAATAGACAATTTCATTTTTTATTTTTTTTTAGTGTTTTGTTTCAGCCAAATACCCATTATACGTCTGTCTCTGTCGCATTTGTTTCAGGTGCGGAACACAGACCCCGCTGATCCCAGCAGGGAGCGAGTGGTGCAGCTTCTTGATGACTTCAAAATTTCTGGCATGAACGGCACGCGTATCTTTTAACACAATTGTGCTTGAAGACCACTTGTAGACTCACTTTGACACCCTCTGCCCTCAAACCCTGCGCCTCATCTCTCTACATAGCTATTTGTGGGTCTTCTGCTGACAGCTCGCTGTGCATTGGCACATCCTTGGGTGTCACAGGCTCTGATGCAGTGACGGCACCGTCACTTTTTTTTTTCCCCCCTCTCCCGCAGTATCCAGTCTGCAGCTGTGCTCTCTGACAGAACACCCACACACCCTCTGAATGTCGTGATCTTTCATTTGTAGTCGCAAAGTCCATTGTGGGTCGACAAAATGCGACTTGTTTAAAGAGCGATGCCTTCTTGTGTTCTTCCTTGACTTGTGTTCCACCAGATATCTGCATGGTCTTTGAGGTGCTGGGGTACCATCTTCTAAAGTGGATCATCAAGTCAAATTATCAAGGCCTACCATTGCCTTGTGTTAAAAGCATCATTCGACAGGTACTGCGGCAAAACTTTCAGAAAGCTTAACTGTCATTTTTTGTTTGGATATTGCTGATGGTACCTGGTCACTTTCATGCAGGTCCTCCAGGGTTTAGATTACCTCCACACGAAATGTAAAATCATCCACACAGACATCAAGCCAGAAAACATTCTTCTCACTGTCAACGAGTCCTATATCAAGAAAATGGCTGTCGAAGCGACGCAATGGCAGAAAACTGGCGTGGTACCGCCCTCTGGCTCTGCAGGTTACACTTTTAATCCCTCCCCTGTGTTTGCGCTACAATTTCTCCTCATCATTCCATGATTTACTGTTTGGATTTCCAGCTGTAATTCCCCCGTCGTCTTCAATTGACATCACTGAGCAATTAGCTCGACGATATCTTTATTGATGGAATTTCAACGATTCTAAACTTGTTTGGAGATGATAGCTATGAGTCATCACTGACTGAATGTTTAAACGGCCACCTTGCTCTGAGAAATGAGAGACAGCCTCTGCATGAGTCTGTTAATACATCTTGGTGTGAGTCAGCTTCCATCGAGGTGATAGATGTACCTCCAATGTCCTCGAGTAATACAATCCTCCTCTTCTTTTTCTCTTCCCACAGTGAGTACAGCTCCAGCACCCAAGCCGGTAATTTTTTCTTTCCTCAAACTGACTAGTATGAATGGCTGTGCGGAATACAAATGGATCATTTCTTGTCTCTCTCAAGATGGCCAAAATGTCAAAGAATAAAAAGAGAAAGATGAAGAAGAAGCAGAAGAAGCAGGCAGAGCAGCGACAGGTGGGAGAAGCGTCACTCAAAGCTGGAGAGGAGACAAAGGAGGACACAAAAGAAACCACGTCTGACATCTCTACTGCCCCCACCTCGGTGTCGACCACGTTGCAAAATGACACAGAGCATCCGATTGCAGGTGATTAAGCAAATGATGCGGCACCAACATCTTTGCAAACAGGAAATACAAAAAAATGCTTTTTTTGCTGAATTAATACCTCTGAGAGTATCACTAAGAATGTTTGCATTATCCTCTTTACTAAGGCTTACAGGATGAGAATATTGAAGTGCTTATTAAAGCGTTATTACATTTGTTACAGAATCTCCCATTGTCAAGCTCCCCCAAGAGGTGGCTGAGCCAAGTGTACCCACAGAGGGCGCCACCAAGGAGGAGAGTAACATGGAGGTCAACTGCAACGGTAACGCCTCTGAACCGGTGAGCGAGGCCACCCAAGAAAGCCCGGAACATGGGACCAAGCAGTCTGCAGAAGAGCTAGAGGACCAACAGAATGAAAACCAAGTAGATGACAAAATACAGACTCTCGACAAAGTACGCAACAAAGACGACTTCCAGAGCTGTAACGGACGCTCAGAGGACCCCGAGCCACCCGTTGCCACTTCAGAGATGATTGATGCTGTCAAGGTAGAGCGAAAGGAGGAGGATATGGACACACAAGGGGAGAACAAAACGCAAGGTCAAGATGAAGAAAATAGTTTGAGTGGTTAGTTGGAAGGAATATCATTTTTAAATATATGTCACTATTTTTGTTGGAGGCATTTCCTGTCACTAACTATCTGCACTTCTTTTTCTTTCTTTGCTGCCTCTGTCGTCGGGCTTCCTCCAATAGAATCATCTAGTAGCTTGTTAGTAAATCCCTTGGATCCTCTGAATGCTGACAAGTTGCAGGTTAAGATCGCCGACCTTGGAAACGCCTGCTGGGTGGTGAGTATTAGAAACAATACACTTGCATCTCTCAACGGATTTGACAGAAATGTGTCCACTGACTAATCGATTTCCATCTCGCGCAGCACAAGCATTTTACGGACGACATCCAGACTCGGCAGTATCGTTCACTCGAGGTGCTGCTAGGAGCTGGCTATGGCACGCCGGCAGACATTTGGAGCACAGCCTGCATGGTAACGCAGATCTCTGTAGATCTGAAAAATAAGAGCTAATCTTTTTGATATGGGGGTGTCATGTGCTGATGGCAATTGAGTAAAAATAAATAAAAAGCTAAATTAATGCGCCACTTGTCAAGATGCCAACACAGCTTATGACGTAGAATGCAACTTTGTAATCACAAATACGTGATGTTCTCCGTCTTCAGGCCTTCGAACTGGCAACTGGAGACTATTTGTTTGAACCTCACTCAGGAGAAGATTATTCCAGAGATGAAGGTTTGTGGATTCTTGAGGAACAAATCCTGCCTATAAACAACCACGAGACATGCAAGACGAAAGCCAATGTCCTTTCTTTAATTGCGACTTTAATGTCTCCAGATCACATAGCTCTGATCATCGAGCTGCTCGGCAAGGTTCCTCGCAAGCTGATCACGGCAGGCAAATACTCCAAGGAGTTTTTCACCAAGAAAGGTAAACTCACACACACCGCTGCTATCATCTGCCTTTCTTCTGTGCCTTGTGAGTTAGTTAGAAGTTCACAAAGTCATAAAATTTGATATGTGGAACACTACTGCATCCAAGTCAGTACATCCACAGAATATATTTTAGATATACAGAGTGGCTTCCTCATTTTAAAAATGCGCCATTTGACCCTAGGTGACCTGCGACACATCACAAAGCTGAAGCCATGGGGGATGTTTGATGTGCTGGTGGACAAGTACGAGTGGTCCAAAGAAGAGGCGCACAACTTCAGCAGCTTCCTGCAGCCAATGCTGGACCTTGTCCCTGAAAGAAGGGCCACGGCTGCTCAGTGTCTCTCTAATGCCTGGCTGGCATAAGATGGCGTGCATATAATTGTGATACACACACACATGCACGCACACGCCTCTAGATGCACACAGGATGGGTGTGAAGATTATGGGCTTAAAACCGAAACTGTGCACTCTTCATGGCCTTCAGATGCATCCGGCACACACTTGTCACACCAGCTAAGACTGCACCTTAGTTGCCATCCACATTCTTTTTAGATTACCGACAGAAGAGGAAGCAAATTTTCTTGGGTTCATTTCGCAGGGCAAGTTTGTTTTGGTGTCTACAGCACATGAACTCGTTCAGATATTTTAGTTACTCTTAGAATTTAAGATCGACAGTAGTTCTTGCGCTCGAGTACAAGCAAGCAGTAACAGATTTTGCTGTTCAAATCACCAACTTTTTTTAGATCACCAAGAAGCCAAATACGTGCAGTCTTGTTTACCATCGCATTAGCCGTGCCATCATTTATATCTTTAGTGGTCAAACTCCCTCAAAGAACCTGACCACCATGGAAAGGACTAGAAAGCATTTCTACATTTGTACACAATTACAAGAGGAAAGAGGATCAGTCTTTATACAGTTTTGCTAAGAATTTTATTTTGTTTTCAGCTTTGCACAATATCATCAAAACCCACGATATTCTTGTTTATTATCACAAGAGTAGGTTTTAGAATTCATTATACATCAAACTGGGCCTACGCAGTCGCCTTTAGGGAGTCTTTGAAGGGAATGTTCCGGTGCTGTTTAAATGCATGGAATGGGCGATACGTCAATAATATAGCTACAGCAATCCACCCGTACGCACACGGCTCAAAAGAAATTTGCTCATAGGTTCTTAAAGGTTCTCCTGTTCAGCCAAGTTTATTTTCTGTAGGTAAAGAAGAATAAAATGTTTCTAAACGTCTGTTTTGAGCACCTGTCTTGACTCATCATTGCTCAAAAGACACTACATCCAATGTTTTTTTTGTTTTTTTTTGGCTATTGGTCTAATTAATGTTTCGTGTTCAATTGAACCAATAATAATGATTTGCCACTTGCTTCCACGTCACATTTGGATTCGCAGTGAATCCAAAAGAACTTTGATCTTCTTGGGCGGTCTCCAGTAGGTTCATGCATTGTCTGCAGTGAAGAGAAGAAAAACAACAGAAATTGAGGCTTCGCAATGAATTAAGAAACTTTCTACCTCCGCAAGTCCTCTGTTTTCCTTTCAGTGCATGTTATCTCCTCCACCCCCTCCTCCCCTAAGTGCTGGTACCTTTCTCCTCCACTTGAAAGTCCTCAGGCAGCAAGTTGTCCTGTCTGCTGCCCAGGCTGAAGGCCAGGAAGGCGAGGATGAGCGAGTCCATGATGCTGATGATGGCCAGGATATAGGCCCAGCGCACCGTGCAGTTGCCCAGGGTGTATTTGTCGGTCCGCTGGCCGCACATTCGCTTCACCTCCTCCGAGTCCCAGCCGTCAGGATAAATCATGCAGCCGATCACCATGCAAGCGCCTGACGGAGAAGGGGCCGCAGGAGGTCGGTGACCTCGAGGTGAGTTGAGTATTGCTGAACCGAGTGTTGAGAACTTTCAAATCTTTTTTTTTCAGTCAAAATATTGCACGCCTGTCGTATACATGATTCAGTGTATAGTAGTAAACATCTTTGGATTCACTTATGCAATGTGGTATGTCATGTTTTGCAGGTGTACCTAATTTTGTGACCTAGCTGTGTCTGCTTTATGCTCACTGACTGGAGGCCAGCTGCATCCAGGCGCAGATCTTGTACACGCTGCCGGCGTTGCAAAAGAAGAAGAGGCTGAAGCACACGATGCTGCCCACCACCAGCAGCGTGGAGATGCCCACGAAGAACATAGCCGTCTTGAAGGCCCCAGACGGGATAGAGCCAAAGTCCAGAGCGCTGCCTTTACAGATGAGCTCCGAGGTGAGCGCATTGCCGATGCAGTAGTGGAAGAGGCCAAAGTATCCAGCTTGGGGCGTGTTGACGCTGTCCCCGATCCAGTAGGGCTGGATGAACACCACCACTGTGATAACTGCGAAAGTGATGGTGAACACTGTCCATAGCACTCCTACCGCTCGGGCGTTGCGCACGTAGTTGGTGTGGTAGATCTTGGCCGCCTCCTGGGCAGGCAACATGGTAATCTCGTTTTAGGGTGAAAAAAAAAAAATCTGCTCCCAAAATGATCTTTATAAGAAGTGTATTTAATTTGATGTGGCTCCAACAACCGCCTCCAACAGTGAGAAGAGATAAAACCACCCACTGGAGAAGCGTTATACCTTCTAAATGTCCCACTCATGTATGATTCATTGTAAAATGAGGCGCCTGCCAGATGGTGCTGAGGCTCAGCTGATACTTTCACTCTCAAGGTATTCACTTTCAATAACATGAATACATAACACAAAGTTCCCCAACATTAGAGTGAAGGCACATATCTGACAGCACACCACCAAACAAAAAGTATAATAAAATATAGTATAATATAGTATATACATCTAATCACAAATTTACCCAGTGTGAAATCTGAGCCTGTTTGATTGAACACAATACAAGTAGATACACAGATTAATTGAAATTTCTGCCATCTAGTGGAAGAACACGTAATTGCATGTCACCTTCCACTACTCCTGGAATATAAATAAGCGTAGATATAGTAGGTTATCGACGTATATCAACAATTGAATTGTACATTCCATTCAAAATTTGTTTTTAAGTATGACTTGGATGAATAATAACACAAATATACACCAATCATGCAGATTCTACTACACTCCAATTCATTACTCGCGAGCAATTGTATTTGACATGCTAAACACTAGGTGGCAGCACAAAGCCGGAAAGTACTGCATAGACAGCAGTTTGTGCACCTATTAAAATTTACCATCCATCCATTCATTATCTGAACCGCTTCACGAGGATCGCGGGCGTGCGCAAACCCGTCCCAGCTGATCTCGGCCAGTAGATCCGAACCCAATTGCAAAAATGGGAATAAAACTCATAAAGCAAAACATATTTTATCGTTTATCGTGCAAGGGCCTGTACAATACACACAGGCCTCCTGAAGTTACTCTTTAATCTTATATGGATCTTCTTTTCCTGCTTTCAGTTTTATCTTCTCCATAATGCAGCCTTGTTATCAGATTGCATTGACAAAGCCCCCCTAAAGCATAATAATAATAGATTTGACTTTCAAACAACCCCCAAAACCTCATAAGCCAATGCTGTACAGTGATAGATGAATATGTTATGTGAGACTCAAGTTTTGCTAATGGAAGTAATGCACAGTATTTACTCTCCTTATAATTTACTGTACTTAATATATTTGTTTACACTTGAATGAAGGGTGTATCAAATTGATGTACAGCTCTGCACAGGGCTCGAGTGAGGGCACCGACGTGTCGATGCACTTAGTATTATTAAGTGACGCTCGCCACCAGAGTGAGGGGGAGGCTGTTTATAATCAAGTTTTTTTTCCCCCTTCCCAGCACCAGCAATCCAATTTACTTAGAGAATAGAGTATGGGCTTTGTGTGTGTGTGTTTTGCAAATGAAAACAAGCTTGGAATTTGATTTGTTTGCTTATTTGTGTTTTTACGTTGCAGTGTGCATGCTCAGCTTTCTGTACAGACATGTCAACTAAATTGGTTCTTAAAAGCAATAGGATTCTTTACCAAAAATATTATTTCACACACACACACCCCCCTCCCCCCGTCCCCCCCATCATTTTAACATATTTGTGAACACAAGTCATGAATGTCTCCTAAAATATTCTTGGTTGCATACGTGTCAGGACTCGAGTATGGAAGATTCCTCAAAACCATAGAGGAGGAGCCAATCAAGAAGATTCTTTAAGACCACAGAGAGCAATGATGTTGGAATAAACCACAATACCATTTCTTAAGGAATGTGGACTTCCTGGGATCATGTCAATGTTCCATATCAGCACATGAATGGAACAGGCATATCTTCATTTTATGTCAGGTGACATGCAAACACCCTCACTTGCATCATCCTCTCAAGCACATGTCATCCATTATGGCTCAGCATAATTTTTCATCGAGATAGATTTTGGAAGTTTTGTTTCCATCCAGTGGGTCTATTCTGGTCGATTCTATTCACACTCACAAACATGCACAATTTCCAGTCTTCAATTATCATGTTTGTGGAATGCGGGAGGACATACAGAGATTGTACGTAAGCACTGGGAAAACAGATATGCTCTCAAGTAGGGAGAAGTGTAAATGTAATGTTTTCTATGTGTCTACTTCCTCTGCTAGCATGCACATTTTGGTCACAATAAAAGCTGATATATTTTTTCAATTTGAAAAAAGCAACCGAATAAAAACATTCAATGGAATTTTTATTTTCTAAATACGGCACAGCGTCTTGAGTTCGACTTTAAAACCCCTAGTATCGACATCATTTAACACTCCCAATCACGTAAAGGCGATGATGTCATAACAGTACTTGCTCAGCATATGATGTTTTGCTGTCATGCATGTGCTGGAAGATTGATTACATATCTGGAATTTTTTTTTTTTTTTTTTAATATACAGTATAAGTATGTAAATATTTGCCATCACACCTATTTCCAACACATTCCGTGACAGTTAATGGTGGATGTAAGCTGTCATCTATCTCAATGCAAACTCCAATTGGCCTTCTACAAGCCTCCTTCTCTTCTCCACTTGTCATCAAAGGGTGAGTCATTTTAGTTTCATTTTATTAGCCACTGATGTCACATAAAGGATTTTATGCACCGTTAATAAAGGTTTTATGATGATTCCTTCAACCGTGAGGTCAACTAGTATCCAACAATAGATTGTTTTTGAAGGTCCTACTGTATTTATTTAATGCAGCCTGTCATGGCATCTTATTAATTTGTTTATTGTACTGTGGCTAAACAGCGAACGACAGGTAAGTGAAACATTTGGCAGATAAACAATTAGAAAAGCTACGGATCTGTTTAATTAAATCTTTCCAAATTATAATATTGGTTAATTTCTTAATCGAATACTTCAGGTTCTCTTGATTTAGTTTTAGGACTGCATGAAATCGGAAATGTATGCAGAAACAGAGGAAGTCATATAAAGTTGACAAACTTTAGAGCTCCCCAGTTCTCTTTCTATCCCCTTTGGACCTATCTGGTGTGTCAACACAAAGAGGCTTTTCTACCAGCTCAGCATCTCCTCCTGCATGGCTGCTTTAGAGACTGTTTCCATAGAAACGAGGTGCAAAGTACCCTTTGGAGGAGCAAGGCGGGACGGACGATGAATATGGTGTCCGACATTAGGAAATACACCTGCCAGGCAGTATTTATTGTTTATCTTATCAAACAACCACAATACAGAGTTGTCATCATTTGACAGATATTTTTCAAATCTTAAATAAATGTCCTGGATAGAAGAAAACAATCCAATGATGTAACTTTGACACAAGTCATGCAATCGTCAACACTCCAACCATTAGACGTTGTAAACATCACTGGATGATTGAATTGGTCCAAAGAATAATTAAAAAAAAAAAAAATTGACTTCATTAAAAATGCTTGATTCTCGTTACGACATCGATGAATCGTAATATGTTTTTTAATTTAAATTCAACGAGGTGTGAAAGTGAACTTCACCATGCCGAGAGGTGTTTCTAATATTTTGCCCCTCCTGTTAAGTTTAATAAAATTAACAAAATGTTCTAAACACCTTTCACTGTGATGATTTATTGTACCAGTTTGAATTTCTGGAAAAAAAAAAAAAAAGTAATACCTCTCACACTATAAACTCAAAGCTTATCCCAATTTGTAAATGTACTTCATAACGTGTCTCAAATGTATATTGCATAATGCAGGTACATTATGATACTATTCTTTTAAAAGCCTTCGCATCATAAACAAAAAAGTTCATTAAAGACATACATGGTTTATAGGTGCGAAAGGTTTTTATTAGTTTTCCCGTGACCTGAGTGAGGATTAGCGGTTATAGAAAATGGAAGGTCACTGCAGTACAAGCTTGTAGCTACAGCTGTGGGGGCTTTTGGCCTCCTCATCTGTGTCATGTGACACAGATGGACTCTATTAGTCTTTTGTGAATGACAATGAGAGGGACTTGGCAAGAGTTTGTAGCTGACCATCAGGGAACAACTCCTCTTTGTTGATTTTGCACTCTGAACACACACATTAATTGACACGCACACACATAGACTTCTTTTAATGGGGTAGTAAGTCAGTCAATGAGTGAAGATTCCCGAGGCTGCTGCAGCCATTATGATTTGCCCTCCGGCTTTTGAACCAGCCGCCGCGCATTCGCAACCCAGCGGGGAGCATCCGAGGCCGGCCGGGCAGATATGGAGCAAAGTGTGGGTCAAATTTTGCCCGATGGCACGAGAGCTGGAACATTCATCCACAGTGGGTTGTGTTCATTCCTCGGAACTGATATCTGACAGTAGGGTGGGGGAGGAAACATGTTTTTGGTTTTGAACAAGTGGCAGTAAAACCAAATGTGCAGAGAGCTCTCTGCTGGTTTATAGCGACTCTTATATTGAACCTAATTATTTGTACCTTATGAAACGTTCTCTGAAATTTAATCGTGATGTAATATAATTTAATAACTGAAGCTGTCACACTGCCAAGATGTGCTCACCACCATCTGACAAACCCTGAAAATGTAAAACACATAAGTGGCTCCTCTGTAACACTATCAAACATGCACAGACACTCTCTCATTAAACCCGGCCACGTTTGCCCCCCCCCCTCGAGGGGATTGCGGGAAAGTGAAACAACTGTTCTCCATTCAACATCCTTGACTTTCACTTGGCCACTCATTTGAGTCAGATGAGCGCCAATTCAGGCAATTTTGTTCCGGAGGAAAGTATAAGAGATTAGCTTTTAGTAGCTTCAAAGCCAAATGTAGAAAATGCATGTGCGGGGATTATAGAGACATCAAAGTATAAAGATGGGGGGGAATACATTAGGGTGCAGTCTCATCTTCCATCTCTCGCTTGTGGCCTCTATTTGAGGCAGGCGACCTATAAAGGCGGAGGAGAGAAAAACGTTCCTTCCCAAGTATAATCTGGAATGATTGACACTGTCTAATCTTCATTGATTCAGTGTTTTGTATTATTTTATCTTGGAAAAATCTCAGCGTATGCTACCAAACAGCAATGTCCGAGTCTGCATAAAAGTTGGTTTTGAAGCGCATTGGTGTCTCTTTGTCTATAGCTAGAGGACGTAAATGCAAATTGCAAAGGATTGATGGTACAGACGGAGCCAAGAGGCATCAGGAGTGTTTATCTTTCTACAGTCTATATTGACTATACGTGGAAATAAGATTTAGGCAGCAGCATATTGTGGCAATTACAAAAGTCGAATGTCCTGAGGATTTTGCATGCCACACTGTTATGAAATGTGCTTTATTCAGGGTAACGATTTGGTACATTTGCGAATATGCCCCTACTTGGTGATAAAACGGATCCTTATGTAACTGTGTTACATGTCTTGTGAAGTTCACAAGACAATAAGATACACTTTAGTATATTGGTGTGTGTACTTGTGTGTATGTTTGCTGTGGCTGCTGTGCAGGCTGACGAGTTCCGAGTCGCAGATGAAGGGGGATTGAAGCTTTATCCTCATAACTGAATGCTAATCTTGTGTGGAATCCAATACTGCTTCTGGGGAACGTTGCCGGTGTAGCACTTCCATCACCACCAGGATCTCCGTATAGCATGCATCATAAGCTTCTCAAGCATGCAAACTGAGCTTATGTTGCTGTTGGACTGCGTTTTATAGCATGAATGTGATTATTGTGTGAGACTGTGAGAAGATGTTTATTATTATTATAGATGTCCTGTATTGATTGACACAAGGCCGTACTGAACAGTGGTTTCAAACCTCCTGTGTTCTCCATCTGCTCTGGCTTCCCACATGCCAACAAGTTGCATGATAAAGTATTTGAAAACACGATAGCTGAGAATATTAATATGTTTTGGCTGATTTGTGATTGGTTGGCAACCAGTTGAAGCCCAAAGTCAGCTGGGAAAGGGTCCAGGTCACCCGATTATTTTTGAAAAATCAGCTGCTCTGCCAGATGCCAGCAATGCAGCATTTACTGTGATCACAGATTTTCATTTTCATGACTGTTGTATTGCATGTTGCAAAAATACTGCAGTGTGTTGGAGCCTATCCCAGCTGACTTTGAGTGAGAAGCTAGACTGGTCACCAAGGGTCGAACAGTTTGGGATTTTTTAAAAAGTTTTTATTATGCTTTGACTTTTTTTTTATACACTTCAAAGAGAGACAAAGAAAGGGCTTCCTCTTTAGATTTGACCCAGCAGGAGGAAGTGTACGTACTAACTTCCCATTTACGCTACGAGCAATTTAACTCCATATTCTGTAAAACCATAAGGAATAATGTAACGATTAGTTAGGCTGCGTGCATTAGTTGCTGCAGGTAAACTACTGAACTGAATACCCGCTGACGCTCGATCAATTTATAGTGTGGGCGTGGCCTCATATGTGGGTGTGAGCGTCTGGGCGGGGCCTCGAAGCCTTCTCCGCCACAAAAACACCAGTCGTTGGTCAAAATATATGTCAATCAAATGTATTCACGATGCGTTCAATAACACTCGGTTATTACCAAATTTTAGAAAAGACGCAGCACTTTTCAGATTTGTAATTACACTAAGATCCAATGCTTATGAGTTCTTATGTTTTTCTATCCCTCACTACTTTCAGACAAAGTAATATCATCAATTTTAATATGATTAGGAGATGCGTTTGTCCGATTCTCCCCTTTCCTTATTATTATTATTATTGTTGTAGTTGAATTTTGCGGCAGGAAAAAAGTGTATATAATATTCCATGCATGACTTGTATCTCTGAGATGTAAAGTTAAAATAGTGATGAGAGTCAATTTGACACGATGACCAGTACGTTTCGAAGGAGTTAAATAATTCCGACAGTCATGAAGGCAGCGTTCTCCAGTTGAGTTTATGGTCTCGCCGCTCCATCAAGCTGCGGTGTTTCTCAGGAGCGTTGCTACGTTCAGTGGCGTGCACATGTGTTTCAGACATGTAGCCAAGGGGACTCACTGAAAACAACATTGCTATCACAGATTCAAGTCTGCAACGTGGAAGACGCACCCGGCTCGGACAAGATGAGCTCCAACGCAGGATTGAAACAGACAGGAGTTCAGGAGAGGCAGTCGTTAATGGGCAGATCTTGACGGCAACCCCGCCGACCTGAGACGCCAAGAGTCGCCGCTGCAGAGCATCGCGGCCACGCACTGAATCCAAACAGAGCTGTTATCCTCCACGACCAGCGTGGGACCTGAGACGAGACAATGGCCAGCCAGGCTGACTGCTGCGTGAAGGTTGCATTGAGGTAAGCCTCGGATCTGTTGTTTCTCTGTAGGTGTGTGGTGCTCTGCAGACCACCTTGTGTCTGTCCCCTTCGGGCATCAGTCTGAAACATCATGCACACCTCCAGTCTGCACTGATTGTCTATTTATGTTGAATGATACTGCAAGGTTATCTACCTTTTATAATATTATACCTCTGCATTTGCATGCTGTCCTCCACAGCATGTTGAGTGGAATACTTTCATTCAATATGAGGCTGATGTGACAAGGACAGCTGCAGCCAGGTGTGGAGTAAAATCTTAATCTTGTCTTAATCTCAAAAGTGATTAAAAAAAAATCATGGTTTACTGGAGCTTGATTTGTAACCCCCCCCCCCCCCCCCCCCCCCAAAAAAAAAAAAAAACACACACAAAGGCACAGCCTGGAAGACTGCCTTTGTTGGAAAAGCACCTCCAGGCTTGGACAGGACAGCACAGCAGCTTTTGTGTTCACGAGAAAATATTGGCAGCCCCCCTAAATATTGTTCATATTCATGTGCTAGACTTTTGAAGCATTCCTGTTTCTCCATGTTTACATGAAAACTGACAGTTTGTGTTGATCTCATTACTAATGTCATAGCACTCAAGCAAAATTTTGTCCTCTTGAGCCCTCACTTTGGGAGGCATTCATTCATGGAATTTGAAAGGGGGGGGGGGTGCAGACCCTTTTAAGATGAACCGCACCGCAGCTCTCGATTCCCCAGGGCAAGCTTGGGAGTCACGTTTCCATTTACAGCTGAGTGTATCTCTTTTGTGCTCGCTCACAGTGACAGTAACAGGAAGTGAGGAAGGCGGTGGTGTTGACAAAAAACAAAAAAAAAGTGAAGCTTCTGAGCCAGCTGCTGTTCAAATGAACTTATTGATTGAAATGGGGAAGAGCAGGTGATAGCCTTGTTTGAATGTGACAGCTGTCATCAAATGACATTCCGTTTTTTAATTATATTTATATAATCAGCCAGTGTGTGACGAACATATACAAGGTCGAGCAAAATCTGACATCCGTAGGTAATTGAAGTCGCACACCCCGCCTCAAACCTATTAGCAAGAGTCTCACGTCGTAATTAAACAGCGTTTGTATAATTACAATGCTGGTGGGCGAGCTCGCACTTCTGCTCTCGGCCATGTGTTTGTATTTACGTGCTCTCTAAGTGGCACCGAATGTATATTTGACAGGAAATGAGACGCAAATAAACTTCCTGCTCAGCTCTGCCGGCTTTCCCACTGACCTCACAGACTTTTAACCTGAAAAAGTTGGCCACTGATAAGAGAGGGGGGGGGGGGGGAGGTGTTTTGTAATTGGTCCCATGTTGTAGTGCCCTCAGGCCAGCCCGCATGAAGAGTGCGTGAGCGAGCATACGCGGCGCAGGGCCAAGGAGGTCGGAGCGAGGGCCGACCCAGTCTGAGTCGGCGGTATCCATTTCCTGAATGTCTGCGCTGACTTCCCCAAACAATGACCAGTGACATGACCTACAATCTGCATTCAAATGTGGCTGCTTGAAGAATGGCGCCACACGGTTACACATACAATACATGCATACAAATCTACACACACTGAATTCAACTTGCAGCTGAAAAGGAAATGTAAAAACAATTCCAGTTCACACAGACTGGTAAAAATGAGTGAACCGGTTTTAAATGCATCCAGGACCTGCATTTGATGATGCCACTTTACATATAATGAAATGTGTACGCAAGTATATGCAGCAACTACTGCTTTTCCAGGCAAAACAGTCTTTTTGAATACCCTTAGTCAGCTTATGCAATTGCGACATCTCAAGATGTACACCAGCACAAGAGGAATCTGTTAAGCCCAATGGTTGCGCAAAAATCCAACTTGCTCTCTCAATAAGATAGAACAAAGTTCATCATGGAGATATACGTGTTCATAAAAATATAAAAGTTCCCACTAAAGTCTGTTTTCAGATTTCAAAATCAACTTTCTACCACGACGAGTGATGGTTTTTTATTCTCATTTTGTTCTGTCCGCTCTTCTTAACCCATTCACTGCTAGCCCAGTTAAAATTGATATTGGACGTCTATAGCCTCCAATGGCAGTGAACGAGTTAATCACCTGTTTGTGTTGTGACTGGCTTGGCGGTCGTTTTTTTTGTGTGTGTCCTGAGGGGAATGTGGCGTCCCTTCCAATACACGCGCCATGTGATGTGGGAACGATGACAATAGTAACAGGTGCAACTCCAGCGACTATAGGAGCACTTGGGAATGGGCGAATAACGTATTTCATTAAGGAAGTCTTAAAGAAATAAATTAATTTGACATTTTCCCGCCCATCGTGGGACCCCAAATTGAAAGTTTACTGCGAGCTCCTCAGTCTGCCCTTGTAAATGTCAGTAATTTACTTTCCGTGCGCACATTTCCCGCGTAATCCTGTTTTCTCTTTCACAGCAACTCTGCCAAGTCGTCGTCCGAGAGCGGCAAGTCACTCTCGCCAAAGTGCTAAGTCAGCATGCACGGCCTACCGTAAATAGACACAAAGACCAATCTGTTTAGCCCTTTTGCGGTCTTTGACCTTGTGATGGCTGATAGATGTTCTCACCTTAACAGCCTTTTCCTCGAGGATCTTCTCCCGCTCTAATTTAAGCTCTGTGACCCGGGGCATCGCCGAGTTTGTCTCATGAATACGGCAAGGAAGCGAGGATATAAAGGCATCAACTCAGCAAAACGAATAAAGGCGTCACTTGTATGTGCCTGAAACCTATGACTTGTTTTTGAAAAAATAAATACTGGCTGACGTTGATAGTTTGTTTCTATGGAGAAATTCGTCACAAAATGATACGGTGAGCCCCCTCCCAATTGACACACAAAAACTTTGGGTGCTTAAAAAAAAGTTTTGTTGTCGGACGTGTGTCCTGTGTAGGCTACCAGTCTCGCCTGTTTCCCGTGAGCGTTCATACGCTCTGTCTCCCAAGGGGCGGCCTTTTTTTGGCGTAGGTGGAAAATATGCCAGGTGGGGCATATTTGTTTGGTGTTCATGCGGGTCAACTCGGCATGAGACATTTCTGGCACTCGCTCTCAACATTCACAGCCCTTGTAGCACAAGCCTACTGCAGATTTGCTGCGAGTGGAGCAGAGTGAGAGCCTTTGTTCACCTGCAAACACTGAACAATGGGAAATTTATTAGGAGAGTGTATGAAAAAGCAGTTAGTTAAAACTTATCCTCAACTACTTGCATTGTGTTGCAATTGAGACGTAAGGTCGGAAAAGCGCACAAAAAATCTCTGATGGGGGAGGGGTACGAGCAGGAAACATGACATGGAGCACGGCCGTGCGGGTTTTCGACTACTGCGCACCACTTCCTCTTCACCCTCATGATCTCTTTTTGTTGTTGTTATCCCGGGTGAATGTTTATAATGGCAATGTTATAATGGTTAGAGTGAAAACTAAAAAAATCCAAACATTTGATGGTGCAAGCCCCAAACAATGAAATTTCGTCATCATTTCAGTCAAGCTTGGACTGATTCATTAAGCATCATCTTTTTTTTTTTCATTTATTGTGGCAACGCTGGGGTTGATAATAATACAAACATTGAGCATGAAGGAGTGTCTGGGGTTAAAGAGTTGAAGGTGTTGTGTACTTCACCTGCTTGGAAACAGCTGACTGCTGTGTTACGGAGCTTTGCAAGCACACGCTCTGTCTGATTGAGGTCGCGACCAATCTACAAAGGCGTTGCCGAGCTGCAACAAACTTAGAACTCAATAACATTTTTTATGTGCATTTATATGACGTTTCATTTTGGTTGGTTGTATATATGCTGCTTCAAAATGAGATGTCGCATTTTGGCACACGGATGAACAACCCTCTTATGGTTTGCTGTTGTTGCAGAATAATTTCCTGTCAAGCCACTGGAGAACTATTCGTACTTCCTGTTCAACGGCTGCTTCTGATGATTCATCTTAGTCAAAATATGAATTCAAGTCCTCTGGAAGAAAAAGTTCCTTGGACACTTTTATCTCGTGGCAAGAAGTTTGAATGTTCTCACTGCATTTAATCTCGCTTGGAAAGAAAAAAAAAAAACAAAGCAAACGTGCTCATTAGGTTAATTGAAGTGGAACATTGACTGTCTCCATGTGTCAACCTCATGATTAAGTGGTGACCTGACCACAATGTACTTCCCCTCCCTATGAGCTTATAGTAAAGAATGATGAATGGATAACTAAGACTTTAATGAACTTCTTGTCTCTAAAATGAATTACTCCAATAATTTACTGTTTATGTTACTGAAGCAATGGAGGGTCATTATTTCTTTATCAAAGTAAAGTTAAACCAGTTAAAATCAGAATTTGATCAAATGATTCATCAACTGTATGCCTCAAAAGTCACTCGGAACTTTATTATTCCCTCTGAATTGATCACGCAGGACCTCGACAAATCTCCACAGTTCAAATTTAATCGGATCACAATGTTAAGAATTTTAAAGCGTTAGCTCACAGCGCAGTAATAATTTCAATGAATTATTTGTTTCTCAAAAAAGTGGTCATTTTTTTTAGTCATAACAAGAACATAATGCAAAAGCTGTAAAGTAATTTTGTCATTTTGTGTTTGCATGTTTGTGTGTGTGTGTGTTTTAAGAGAAAGATAGTGGGCATAGCATAGAGCCTTTTAACAGTGCACCCGGGTGAGTGTATCCAGAGGATGTTGTGTGAATGAGTCTGATGTTGGTGTGGGTCTTTGTGCTCTGTGCTGAGTTTGCACACACTTGCCAATAAAGTCAGAGGAAGACAGAGGGTGGGTGGGTTGGTGAAGCAGAGGGTGTGTGTGTGTGTGTGTGGTTGTAAAATAAAAAGAAATGCTGTGAAAAGGGGCTGCTGTAAACATGCAAAATAGCATGCAATGAGTGTGTGTCTGCATGTGTGAGCAGGAGTGTTATTAAAAGGAGCATCGTGTGTGTGTATGAATAATTTGGGACAGCTGCACGTGTTTGCCGTGTTCCCATACATGTCAGAATTTGGGCCAGATCGTGTCCAATGCAATATTGTTCATGCTTCAGTGGAGCAGCCGTCAGAATCTGCAAAGAGGTGGGATGTGTGTCTGTCTTGCATGTGTGTTTCAATAAAGGGATAAAGTTTAGCATTTTGGTGGGATTAACATCAGACGGGGTTAGGTGTTACATTGTGATTAAACTTCTGCTAAAGTGGTCTGCAAAAGTTGTGCACAAGTGCGTGCGTGTGTGTGTGTGTGGGCCGGCCAGCTGGCCAATAAGCACCTGCAATGCTAAGTAGCTTAATCACTGCTGTCTAAGAGCTTGTTTTGTTGTGAACACAGATAAAAGAGGTACACTTACCAAAACCTGAATTGAAATTAAAGATGCTCATTTTAATTTGGGCTCAAGTCCGATGGAGGCGAAAAGCATATAGTTAGTCTGAAATATTAAGATGGGACATTACTCATTGAATTTTGAACATTTATAATATTGTACTCAATTCAAACGCAAATGATGTAAAGAAATAATCTTGGCTACTTTGATTTTATTTCAAATTGTTCACTGACTGCTGCAATCACTCTGTTTGAAGTGTTTTGATTTTGTTAGGCATCTCAGGACTTTTTGAAGGAAAATGAATCGAATATTGTTCAATTTTGCAGATAACACATTTTATTCTCAACAGCTTGTGTCATGGTTATTTATGATAATAAAGATGTGCGTTGCTTCCCAGACAGCTAAATTAGTTTCACGCACCCATAAATAAACTGGCTTTGGATGACAGTATGAATTGCGGGACCGATCTCGCTTCGCTTATACAATATCAACGTCTTGTTTGGTGTCACAATGACGTGCTTCTTCGAACAAAACGTTTTTGCCCCCTGGGCCCCTGAACAATTTTTACATGAAAGATTATTTGTCCAGCCTTGTGAGCTTCTTCAAAGGGTGTCTTTGTGCCACTTGATGGAATCTGCTCAACTTCTTTTGCATCAGTCATGAGGCCTTGCATGTTTTCAGCCTTTTGTTTGCTGCCCTTTTATAAGCTGCAGTGTATTTTGTCTCAAGCGTTTATCCGCTTTCATCTTCGGAGAACATTTTCTTTGGCCTTTGGGAGATTATCCTAAAGGTATCTCCCCCCACTTCTTCAGTGTCTTCAACAACACGTATTATTTTTCCACAAGCAGAGAATCATCTTCTGTAAATCAAAACAAAAGACTTCATTCCATCCAAAATACGAATGTGTTAAACGTTGAAGTCGATTGGAATCAAGCTGACTCGCACCTCTCTAACCTTGCCAAGGCCATCTGTTGTGAAAACGAAGGAAAGCATGCTAATTTGAATTTTTCTTATCCCCCCACCCCCCCCTCCTCCCGCGGGGGAGCAGACGAGACTGACGGTGAGCGGAAATGAGGGGGATTGACCCAGAATCGGCTCAGATGATGCGCACTGATGTGCCCGTGTAACAATGAGTCATGTTCATCCAGCTGATTGACAGCAACCATAGTTTGACAGCAGGAACCAGTTTGTGACACCATTTTTTTTTTTTATGCCACTTTCATAAATAGTTCAAAATGATTTTCCCAGGATACATCGGATTGGTTGTCACATTTTATTGTTTACAAACAAGCAACTCGGGTTGCACTCACTATTGTCCTTTGCATTATTAGCAAAAATAGGTTATTTGAAACCCTTCCCCTCAAATCGCCTTCTTGCACGTTGGAGCGTTCATGTCCTCGATGTTGTCACGCGACAAGGGACAGCTCTCCGCTCTTTTAATTACACCGACAGTTGAAAGAAATGTGCCACGTGGTACATGAAAACATTAAGCCCTTAAACTTATTAACTTGACAGACTGTGTCTTTCCAAAGTAAAATGACTGAAGGAGATGGTGGGCAAATGGAGTCGACCTAGACAATGTAGGGCAACCCCGGCCCCGAAGTCTGGCTGGGTTAAGAAAATTCTCGCGTTGATGTCGATGAACCACTTCGCCCGTTTGTGCTCCAGCAAGCGACACTTCATGCCAACACAAGCAGTCAAATCAATGAGCACAGAGAATGTGAGTGCCGCAATCTCTTATCGCTTGTTGCCGATGGTCCAACAATGCCTGAAGGCTGCATGGCTGCCCGTCTGGAAGGTTAGCATCATTGATAGCTTGCAAAAAGTGTGCCACATTGAGGTAGTAATAAAAGTTTGAGATCAATTCTCTGTCATGGCTGTATTAGTTTATAATTTTCAGCGCAATTGGGCAAATTGCACTCATTGAAGGTATACTGTATATAAACCTAAACAAATATGCTTTTTATTTTATTTTCCAGAAGGCCCAAGTAATCTCAGATTAATATTTTTTATTCATTATAGTGTAAGTTTCTTTGTATTTCAACGAGTGTGTCTCTCATACACACAACACGGCGAGCTGTCGGTGAAGATTACCGCATCTAAACAGATGCAAAGACAGATAGAAAGTCAATTAAAGGTGGGAGGCAGTTGATAGGTTTACGTTCTCGCTCACGGGAGACCGATGATCCGGGGGAAATCGATGCAGGACTGATGAAATGGGCAGAAGGACAGGAAAAGGTTTACCGGTACTTACAAATCACAGAGGTGCCTTTAGCGTGCAATCCTTAATTAATGAAAGTAGTAACCAGACACGTTGAAGGTAAATTCAATCTTGATGCACAAGAGACTTAATTTCTAAAAGTAATTAGGATTAAAAGTATTTGATTGAATCTGTTTGGTGACCAATTTCGTTATTAAAAAAAAAAATCATCCTCTCTTGTTGAGAATTTACTTTGGAGACGGGGTCAGTTTTATTTGAAACCTTTCCATAATTCCTTTTGGCAAATGTATTTCCCTTCCAGTTTTGACCTCACTTGTGAGCTTCTTGCCACTGGACTGCACCTCAGGGGCTCTCCAGTTTCATCCCTCAGTCATCAATATGCCCTCAGCATCAACAACCCAAAAGAGATGAATGGTTTTCTGCATTGTTAATTCTGTTTCATTTTCGCCAGCTTTCTTGCTAATGATTTCTGTCGGCACTTGTCTTCTGGGCAGGACTTTATTTTCAGATTGACGACGTTCACTATTTTGGAAACAACGCTAATGGGGAGTAGAGCAAGTTGAGGCTAAATTGTGGGCGGTTGGAAACCAAAGCAATGGGCTGACTTTAGGCAATGACGTGTTTGATGTGTTTACTGCTCCGGATGAACGAGCAAAGGATAAATCAGAGTGCCGTAGCTTTAATATTTGGAACTGTCACAGCTGTCATCTTGCGTTTTGCTTGGGAAAATAAATATGCAGATTCGCATCAGTAGCGAGAGTGTTGGTCGACTGCATTCGGCCCTCTCGATGCATCCACGTGAACTTAAGATAATGTGTGAAGTATAAACACCATTTTGTTTCAGGTTAGCACATGTGGAAACTGACTTTGATTTACTTGGCGACAACAAACTACTGCCAATACGTGTTACTAAAAACTTACTGGTTGAATTCTTTAAAATGTGATCAAACACTGACACTGATTGTGTGTAAAAATAAAACAAATCAAGTCCACACAGTAAAATGCGGGCACTTATCATCGGACACGGCCGTATCATCGTTATGGCCGTAGTTGTGGAAATTCTGCACGATTTCTTAACTGGCAGTCAAAAAAAAAAAAAAAAAAGTTTCTCTCAGGCGCTCCTATTCAGCGTGAATTTTTGGAGGGTGTTATCTGAGACAAATCAATGTTTTCATTCTTTACCTGCACAGCAGTCTGAGCCTAATCTCCCTTTTTTTTTTTTTTTTTTTGATCCTCCTTTTTTGTTTGCGCAGTGATTTCATTGCTCGCCAAAATGTCGGCTTTTTGCCTTCTAAGAAAATGATCTCTGATGGTTTGGATGAAAGAAAGCAAGCCAGAGTGATCGAAACTGAGGCAGCGAGAAACAGACCACTTTGGCCTCTGCTGTTATCTGAAACAACAGAAATGGAACTGGTCCTGTCCTGTTTCTGGCAACATGTGAAGGGAAGACCGGATGAATAAAATCACAGCACCAGAATAAAACATTGTCAAGACTAACATTTACAAAAACGGAGCAAACGAAGAAAGGAAATGATGCCAGTAGAGCTGAATGGAATTATTTACGTGAGCGTGTTTGTGGGTCTTATTTTCAGATAAATGGGCCGAGTGTTGTATGAAGCAGTAGCAGGCTTCCTGTGCCCGCCGTGCCAGCTGACAAACAACAGAGCCCCCGAAACACTCCCAGCTCAAGCGAATACGATTAACTCAGCCTCTGTGCGCTCGTTTGTTGGGCTTTACTAAATTATGTCCTTTCGGGGGGGGGGGGAAAGCTCTTTGGTTAGAGCCACTCTGCTTGTTTGAAGGTTGAATGGATGTCAAGTTACATAGTCAACACAGAAGGCTGATATTGGTGTGCTGGGATTATTGGTGAGCAATTTGGAGTCTTCTGAGGATTACAGCATAATTGGATATGCTGTCATTTGTGCACCACTATTGTATTTTAGGAGGTGTGGGGGTGGAACGCAAATACAATGTGAGCACTGATATGGTCAATAACACATTAGCAGTCCCTGAACGACTTGTCGTTCCCAAGGCAACCGGACCCTCCTGGACCAGCCCAGCAGAAGGGGAGATGTGGAGTCAAGGCTCCATTAACATTTTGCTTTATGTGTTTGTGCGGTCAGTGTAATGTTTTGGGGGCATCAGTTACTAAAATATTTTTTTTTTTTTATTACTTGATGTGTTTTTATTTAACCAGCATACTAAAATGAATTATCTCACTTGATAAGACAGTTCATCGCACGCTTTGGCCTCACAAATTGCTGAATTCCATTCTGAATGAAAATGGAACTTTAGATTCAAGAATGTTCGTGAACTCGACACTCCCATCTGGCATCTTTGACTTTCACTTTTGTCAAGGTTTGAAGAGGCACAATTAGGGCGTACGGCTGTGGGTGTTTGTTAGTTTGTTTGCCTTTTTCAGGCTAATCCTAATTAGCACTATTGGGTTTGATAATTAGTCTAATAAGGGAATTCCCTTAGAGCTTGTGTATAATGAGTTTCCGAGCGTAGGTGTGTGTGTGTGTGTGTGTTCAGCCTTGAGGATATGTAATCCGTTATCTCCAAAAAATGAGATAACTAGCACTGTGAAGAATCCACAATCCGCTTCAAATTTATTATTATTTTTTTTTGACAGCCTTGATCTCATTCACACTTTTAATTGCGAGGTCTCGGGTTATATTTCTTGGTGCTAAAATGTCCTTTGGAGTGATTGTGCGTGTGTGTGAGACTAAAGTCAACGCGAGTGTGAGACATTTGCTGTTCCAATCAATGTTATGGATCTCGTCCTTTGTCGCTCCAGCTGAGGCTTGTGGGAGTTTGTGAAATGAGTATAAATAGCTGCTCCATTCTTCTTCCAGGAGACACGCTGACTTTCATCTGTGTGTGTTTATCTCCATTTGTGTGTGTGTGTGGCAGTTAGACATGCTTGTCTTCGTGTAGAGCTCGCTGAGAGACTCTCAAATTCAGTTTGAGCTCCATCCCAAGTACTTAAAACTATAGGGCACTTTCATTATGTAATTACAATCTAAAATGAGTCGAGGAAAATGCCAAGCCGTTTTTTTTTTTAATGAGAATGCAAACTAATTATCCTAATGGGCAAACCGCTGATGAGAGCAAAAATGCGGCGATGCGGCATGAAGCCTGACAGTCATTGTTTTAAAAGTCATCACTCATACTGATATTTGGCAAATAAATAAATATGTGAAACGCCAGCTAAAAATCAGTACATGCCAGTGACCCTGTCACATTCCCTTTCTGCCAATAATAAGCTTAAATATCTCTCAAATGGGACGTGCAGTTCCATTTATATTAACCCCGGTGTCAAGGTTGTTTGAAGGTGGTCCTGAATTTGATCATTTTGTATTCTCAGTTTGTCTGACGAGTCGAGAGATTAGTGGGGACTGTTAGCAGTGTGTGTGGCTCAAATTGTACTTGAGTCAGACATGTGATGTTTTATTTTTATGCAATCTGGATACACTTTTTCTTCCTTGTGTGTGTGTTTGCGGTTTGGTCCCAGTGAGAGAGCCAGTTGATTTGCATCCCCTTAAAATCGATCTTGGGTTTAGCATGTTGCCTGCTTCCTAAAGTGATTACCTCTCCACACAAGTAGACCAATATGACCGCATGATCGTGCGACAGGTCATATGTTTAAATTAATGTACACCGCAATGACTGAGAGTGTTTTTCTTTACAGGAAGTTAACTTAGACGCTCATAAATTGAACTCCTGCTGCTCCATTCCGATATAAATTAGTTCGAGTGCTCCCTTTTAGGCAAATGGCGGCACTGCTATATATATATCTATATCACCATATTGCAGCTGTCTTGCTCATTCTGTAGGCAAATATATAAAATGAGGAATATTTTAATGACTTTGCAACAAAGGTTTGGTTTCATTTAGCAGGTTCTGGTTGTGGTTATGTCTTCGTGTCCCCACGCAAGCTGTCAGGAATTTGCCTCGTAATCCTTAGGACTCAATCATAAGCCTGAAAGGTATTTCTGTGAAAGGCAGAATAACATCACGCATAATCGACACAGACAATGAACAAAAACAAAATGACTGAGGCAAATACACGACGTGTTTGGAGAACTAGTTTGGATGGCCGATGTTTGATATTATGATGATTATATCACTTCCATTCCAAGCAAATCATATTTGGGTTATCAAATGCACCTTTTTTTGTCATCTCTTAGGATACGTCCTCAGATGGCCAAAGAGAAGATCGAAGGTTGCCACGTGTGTACGTTGGTCACACCCGGCGAGCCGCAAGTGCTCCTGGGGAAAGACAAGGCCTTCACCTACGATTTTGTTTTCGACATCGACTCGGAACAGCAGAGCATCTACCAAGGGTGCGTGCACAAGCTCATAGAGGGCTGCTTCGAGGGGTACAACGCCACCGTCTTTGCTTACGGCCAGGTAGGTTGCAGAGATCTCGGCCGTCACTAAAGGTACTGCCAAGCAAAATGTGCGTGACAACACACCGTCTACTTCCCACCTGTACTGTCAGATTGTGATCGGATCACCCGGTATGCGTGTTAATCCAAAAAGGGTTTATGTTTGGGATTATTTGGGGTTTTAATTTTCTGTTTGTACAGGTGCTGTTTGCTTGTACGTCCATGGTTGTTAAACATACCGGAGGCATTTTGCTGTCTTTCCACTTCAATGTGCTTACAAAGGCATTACGGGAGAAATTTCACAGTTTACCACGTTGATAATCACTGCTCGAGATTTTATTGATGGTCGAGTGGTTCAAAGAAGCGATGTTTCGTAAGACTGTAGGCTGTGCTATATTTGAACGCTAAATACCAGAGTTTGTGTGTGCTTCATTCAGACGGGCTCTGGGAAGACCTACACCATGGGGACCGGTTTCGACATGAGTCTGGCCCTGTCGGAGCAGGGCATCATCCCACGAGCGGTTCACCACCTCTTTGAAGGGATCCAGAGCAGGAAGGAGAAAGCCAAAGAAGCAGGCACCCAGCCCCCCGAATTTAAAGTCAGCGCCCAGTTTCTTGAGGTACGTGATGCAGAGGGAATTGAACAAACACCGGCCCGTGTATGTGTGAGTGGAGGGGGGGGTGGGCTTATTAACTCTAACCAGATGGGAGTAAAAGGGGGAACGAGGGAATCAGACCCTCTTCCACAAACAGGAAGCGACAAGCTGATGACAGATGGGCAGGAGTGTCTTCTGTGCTTTGTCCCAATGAATGTTGACCATTATGACTGACATTAGTCTTCATCACCGTGGGCTGCAAGATGGATAAGAGCAAGGGATGAGTGGGCAAAGTGGGAAGCATATCTGCAAGCAACGAGATAAAAAGACAGCTAAGCTTTCTGCTGGATGTTTTCGCTTCTTCCGAATGTCAGTGGAAGCGCGTGTGGATGATTTGATTATGCTTAAAAATAATTATATTACTGCGCTCAGTCATGTAGCTTGGTTGTTGGTAATGTCTGTTTTTGCTGTTGCGCTCTGGTGGTGGTCTTTCTGTCGCTTCACAGGTCAAAAGGTTATCGCTGTTGATGTTAAACATATGTGTGTGTGTGTTTGTGTGTTTTTGGTAGTCGTTGGGAGAAGCTGAGCTTTCAGCTTACTTCTGTGACCCTTGGCCTCATTGGCCTCAGTCATCACTCATGTGATCCATTACTGCAAATGGGCTGTTTAAATGTGGTTAGGTTTGTTTTGATAAGGACGATCAGGAGATAAAAAATAGGTCAACTTTCTTTTAAATTCACATTTCTAGATGACAACATACAATGAAAATGACACATAGTTTTCTACGTATAAATCTGTGCTCCGGGGACATTGTCTTATGTCAATATGTTTAGAAAAAGTATGGAAGTAGTTGTAAATAATAATTCTTATACAAGCATGTCCGTATTTTAAATAATTCAAAATCAAATCTCAAAAGTATTCACATTGAAATGTACAAGACCAAAGTAAAAAAAAAAAAAAAGAATCTATGATGTTTGTGACGATAGAATCTCATGTAACATTGTTGATTTGATGACTTATAAGTTCTGCTATTTAAATTCAATTCTGGATTCATTTTAGCTTTACAATGAAGAGATCCTGGACTTATTTGACGCCACGAGGGATCCAGAGAGTCGGACCCGGAAGTCCACCATAAAAATCCACGAGGATTCTACTGGTAGTATCTACACCAGCGGGGTCACTTCCAGACTCGTCCAGTCTGAGGAGGAGGTCAGTGCATGTTTTTCAATACATTATGTACACATCCAAAAAACCGTGCCAGAAAGAATATTGTGGCCAACTTTTTGTTGATGCTGTCAGAGAGGCTGTAATTCTAAAAAAAAAATATTATTGTTGGAGTTTGCAGTGTTATAGTACATTCCATCAAACTGACATTTGTGTTCTTCAAGTTCCTGTTACCTTGTTTGGCTATGCGAGAGGGGCATTCAAATCAGAACATTAGTATGCATGCTGTTCAATGAATTCCTCTCACAGCGTCAATCGAAACAGGAATTTGCAAAGTTTTCTCTTTGGATGTTTGATTGGCATATTTTCTAAATGTTATCAGTGTGTCGAAGTTTAGTTTAGTTTTTGGCACCCATCTTGCCATGGGGATGGCAGAGATCCACAGAAGCTCCCAAAAGTCAACAACTGTCTGCTGTCAAAAATGACAATGAGGGTCGAGCTTAACAAAGGAGATTCTGCTCCTGCGAGCTGCTTTTCAGCTTCACTGATTTTGATTGATTTTGCGGCGAATGATTTGTTTTCGTTACTTTAGTGACCATGTCAAGACTTGTGTTATGCGTGTAAAACAGCTGAAATGTTCCTGCATCTGAACGGAGTGATGAAATGGTTGCAGTGAGGACAAATTGCACCAGGTTGCCTTGTTTTCATTTCAAATTTAAAAGTCATCTTTTGTGTGCGTGTAGTTGCTGCAGTGTCTGAAACTGGGCGCGCTGTCCCGAACCACCGCCAGCACACAGATGAACGCTCAAAGCTCCCGCTCACACGCCATCTTCACCATCCACCTCTGTCAGATGAGAGTCTGCCAGCAGCCCTTAGAATTGGTGAGCCCTGCTGCAGGGTGAATGGATTGCCGGAAAAATGAACACAAAAAGACACGACGTGAGAGGGAGATTCATTGGGAGTCTTATCGGAATTTCATTATAATCTGCTTTTACATTCAAATCTCTCAGTAGGCAGAGGAAGGAGGATTAGGATTAATCAGAGGATAGAAAAGGCAGGTAAGGGTAGGAAAGTAGAAATATGGTAATAAAAAGAATTGTAACTTGAATTTAATCTTAAATGTATTTCGGTAACACCGCACAAAAAGTTTGTACAGTGTCAAATATTGCCTCCATCTATTAAAAAACTCAACTGTTTATTTATATCATAATATTATGTTGATATAAAGTACGAAATTAAGTATACAGCCACTGTATATGTTTATGCAAATAGCTTCTGCAAAAGATGTTTGAAGCACCATATGTCCAACCTAGTCAAATGGAGACGGGGGGACCAAGGAATTAAATGGTGTGGACTCCAATGGCATCGAGCAGCCCGAGTTTGAAGCGCTGATGGCCAAGTTCCATTTTGTCGACCTGGCTGGTTCGGAGAGGCTCAAACGCACTGGAGCTACAGGAGAGCGAGCCCGGGAGGGAATCTCCATTAACTGTGGACTGGTGAGGCACAAACAAAGTGTGTGTATCTGTCTGTAAACACATTTTGTTCAATAGATCTTGGTATGTTTATTGTGTGTGTGCGTGCACGTTCACCGACTGTAAACACATTTTGTTCATTTGCTCTTGGCATGCTGTAGCATGTTTATTGTGTGTGTGTTGTAGTTGGCCCTGGGAAATGTCATCAGTGCTTTAGGAGACCAGACCAAGAAAGGGGGCCACGTCCCCTATCGGGACTCCAAACTCACTCGCCTGCTACAAGACTCACTAGGAGGCAACAGGTACATGACGGTTAAGATACCTCTTAACCATGAACACAAATGTATCCTACCGTCGGACTTTGATATAGATATATGAAATGATTCTCTCCAGCCGCACCGTGATGATCGCCTGCGTCAGTCCGTCCGACCGTGACTTCATGGAGACCCTGAACACCCTCAAGTATGCCAACCGAGCGCGCAACATCAAGAACAAAGTGGTGGTGAACCAAGACAAGACCAGCCAGCAAATCAGCGCCCTGCGTGCCGAGATTGCTCGCCTCCAGATGGAGCTGCTGGATTACAAGGCGGTGCGTGTTCGGAGATCTAATAGGAAACGATGGCACACGCACATTTTGATGAGAACGTGAGATGAGGAAAGTGTTAGATATAGGAAAGGAGCTATTCCACATAGTCCTCCGTCTAACTGATGCCAAATTTACAGCAGCGGAAACCTAACCACTGCAGTGGAGGTATTTATGCTCACCACTTTTTGACCTCTGGCTTGTCCACCTAAAATGTGATTAAGTGAGCTGTCGCGGCTACTGGAGCGTGGTGAATGTGACTCGGCCTGGATACGGTTATAAGAACTGCGAGTAACACACACGGCCGTCTGCCACCAGACGTAATGATGTTTGCGTGCTGTGTCCGGATTAGACAGGCACTCTCTGTTCGTAGATTATGCAAGAGAGTTTTCTAGTGTTTATCATTCAGGGTCTGACAATGCCCAACGCTGAGCAATCTGCCGGGCAGTCCTAATGTTGATCAGCAGCAAATGATGTATTTATTTTATGTCGGTCCTCATCTTGGTATGCAGGGGAAGCGCGTGGCATGCGAGGACGGTTCGGAGGGTTACAGCGACCTGTACCAGGAGAACACCATGCTCCAAAGAGAGAACGACACACTGCGCCTCAGGCTGAAGGCCATGCAGGAGACTATCGACCACCTCAACACCCGAGTCACACATCTGCTGGCCAACGAGGTCAGCGTGCTGCTCTCCAAGTCAAGTATGTGTACTCCTCTTAAACTTGTATAGTAAACGTGGCACATTTTCTTTTAGTGTTTGATTCCATCTGACTTGACCTCTAGGTGAGGGCAACCAGGAGATTGGGGCTCTAATTCAGAACTACATTCGTGAAGTTGAAGAACTCAGGTAAGATATTTATTTTTACTCCTACACCACATATCAGTCATTTGCTGAGAATGTCAAGTCAAGCCAAATTTATTTATATAGTCTTAAATCACAATGAAGTCTCAAAGGGCTTCGCATGTGCAAAAATTGACAAATATGCTCAACATCCCCTGATCTTAAACTCCCAGGAGGGCAAGGATAAACTCAAAAAACCCCTACTGGGGGAAAAAATGAGAAACCTTGAGAAGAGACCACAGATGGGAGGATGCCCCTTCCAGGATGACCATGGATGCAGAGAGGGCACATAGAACATATAATGTAAAACAATCCAAAGAAAAAGTGGATGTCCAATTCAAAATAAAGAGCTGCAGGAAGGTGCCCTCAATTGTCCTGGCAGTGTCTTCGAGGGTGGTAATCCGCGCTCATCCCGATTGGTCGACAAGAGATCCAGACAGCTGTTATCAGTTTGAGTGTCATCCAGCCAGGGAGGGGGGGGGAGGAGGACAGCGAACACAAACTCCAGCCGAATCGGCCACCAAAGGTTAATTAAAGGCCATAGCATAAAAATGTGTCTTTAATCGTGTCTTAAATGTTTCTACTGAGGTAGCAGTTCTGATATCTATCGGTAGGGCATTCCAAAGACCCTGCGGATTTTCTTTTGGCCCTCGGGGTCACTAAAAGACTAGCGTTTTGCGAGCGAAGGTTAGGGTTATATTTATTTGTCCAATGACTTTTGAGCCTCTGAAATAAGGAGTGTTTGTATAAAAATAGCTACAATTTCTATATGTTTAATTACATATTTATGTTCTACACCTTGAATTAAACCTTAAAGTGTGCACTTCAATTCCGTTGTAGTTGTTTCATTTCAAATCCAATGTGTTGGCATGCAATGCCCAAAAATATGAAGATTGTGTCAATATTTTTGGACCTAACTGTATAATTGGGTGTTATCAGATGAGGTGTTTGAATCCATAGTTATGAGGATTATTGGTCACTGTAGCAAGTGCTGTCTCATGGAGTGGTTCGCTCCAAAACCAGACTGAAATGATTCAAATTGATTGCTAGCGACCATGTAATCATTAAGCTGCTGCGCTACTACTTTTTCAAAATATTTTGCTATAAACAGGAGATTTAAAACCAGCCTATGATTACTGAGACGGTCCGGGTCGGGGTTGGTCGCTTAAGTAGGGGTTTAATAGTAGCGGTTTTAAAGGCTGATGGCACGATACCAGAGGAGACAGAGAGATTAATTATATTTAAAACGGACGGTCCGAAAATCTGAAATAACTCTTTAACGAGTTTGGCTGGAAGCGGGTCGAGTAAACGCGTTTGTTTAGCCGAACTAATCAATTGTGTAAGCCTTTCAAGGGATACGCTTTTAAAATTTGAGAGAGATATCGCATGATCAGTCAGCTCCCGTAATCGGCGGTATGTATGTATGGCAGTACTGTTATATTTGAGGTTGCCAATGCTTGGGATAATACCAGATCTAAAGTATTTCCATTTTTATGCGTTGTTGCCTGTATTGCTTGTGTAAAACCGAACGTTTCAATCATTGTCTGAAACGCCACAGTAAGTGGCTCTGACAGTAAATTTGTATGGATATTAAAATCCCCCATAATTATTATATTATCCGCATTTGTCACTACAGGTCAGCCACAAATTCTGAAAATTCATCCAGGAAACCAGAGTAAGCTCCGGGTGGACGGTAGATAACAGCGAGATAAAACGACGGCAAGGCTGTGGATCGAACAACGAGAACTTCAAAAGTTTTAAATTTGTTGAGGGCTAAGGCTAAGATCGGAATTGGAGATAAGGGCTACACCCCACTCTTTTTACAAGGACGCGCAAAATTTGGATGCGAGGCTTCATTAAGCGGCAGCAATTTATTAGGTTTTAACAAAGTCACAACTCATCAACTGTCTTTTTCACTTAGATCCAAGCTGCTGGAGAGCGAGGCCATGAACGAATCATTGCGACGTCAAGCCGCTCGGCCCTCCTCTCGACCGACCTGCGCTTCCTCCTCTCTGAGCCCGGCCCCTGGACACCCCCCTGGCTCTTCCCCCTCAACCATGTCCATGGAGGCCGAAATGACGGACGTGTTGCGCAGGGCCAAGCTGGACATCGAAAGGCTGAAGAAAAAGGAGAGGAGGCAGAGGAGGATGAGGTGAGGAAATAATCGCCTCGTATTCATTTCTTTTGAAACTCTGCCCTTGCCATTGAGGTTCCATGTAGGTCACTGAATGGAATTGGGATGCAGCCAGGAGTAAAACTAGCTTTGGCTCATTCAGCTGGCCATGAGGTCGTGAGAGTGCACAGTCCAAACGGCTAATTGGGTTTTAATGGGATGTAGGTGGGAATGTTAAGATGGGGCGTTTGATAAGATGCATGCCCGTAAAGCTCAGAGCAAAGGGGAGGGTAAATATGCTCATAAAATCTACAGAGCTAAAAGCAAAAGTGATGGCACTAAAAAAAAAAAAAGACTTTGCTAATGAGTCTGGTTTTTATGTTGAGCACATCACTAAAGAACTTTTTCGGAGCACTAATGGAGAGGGTTAGATTGCGCTCAAAATGGATCAATATTATTTTGCCTTTTTTTGCATACTACTATTTATTTCAATGAATCCATACATTCTATATATGTTATACACAAACAACCATTTACAGTTGCATTCACAGCTATGGACTAAGTTTTCTCTTTTTTTAAAAAAAAATGTCCTTCAGTCCAGAGTTGGAGAAAGGCTTGAAAAAACGCGTGAAGTTACACAACCACGAGAACGGCGACAACGGCCAAAATGGACAAAACGGACTGAACGGAGAGATCGATTCGGATGACAATCACACAGAGGTAACGTCAAAGTTTGATTCACAACAAAGATGAAAGGAAGAGCTTCCGCCTGATATCTCGATCTTTCTGGGCAGGACATCATGTCGACGTTGCAGGAAGAAAGTGGTTGCGATGAAGAGGAGGAGGAGGAGGAAGGAAGGGAGGAAGATGATGACTTTGATAGCGATGAGAGCCTGGTGGACTCGGACTCAGATTCTGATGAGAAAGGTGTGCTTCTTTGACTTTGGACACCAATATGAAAAAAAATATTGAATGTATTGCCGTGTCTTAAGTTCTGTCCTTTTTGATTGTCTCTCCACTCTCAGCCAACTTTCAGGCCGACCTTGCTGACCTGACCTGCGAGATCGAGATCAAGCAGAAGTTAATAGACGAGCTGGAGAACAGCCAGAGGAGGTTGCTGATGCTGAAGCTCCAGTATGAGGAGAAGCTCATTCTGCTGCAGAACAAGATCCGAGACACCCAGCTGGAGAGGGACCGCGTGCTTCAAAACCTCAGTGAGTCCACTCACTTGGATTTTTTTTTTTTTAAGGTCATTCATTCATTTATGACTGGGTTCCACAGTGTCCATGGAAAACTACACGGAGGAGAAGGCTAACCGCATAAAGCAGGAGTATGAGAAACGTCTTAAGGAGATGAACCGAGACCTTTTGAAGCTCCAAGCTGCACAGAAGGAACACGCGCGTTTGCTTAAAAACCAAGGCAGGTACGAGCGGGAGCTGAAAAAACTCCAAACGGAGGTCAATGAGATGAAGAAAGCCAAGGTGAGAGAACGAGAACACAGACTGGAGAGATGAAGATCGGCGCCACCTCACCTAGCTCATCTGTTCTAGGTGGCTGTGATGAAGCAGATGAAGGAGGAGCAGCAGAGAAGGAGGCTGGTGGAAGCCAAGAGAAACCGAGAGATTGCCCAGCTCAAGAAGGAGCAGCGAAGACAAGAGGTCAGTCCAGTTTAGGTCTACGACTGGGCGATATGGACACATTTCGCTGCTTGTCTTTGCTATGTATCATGGAATGAGGATGGGGGGGCTATTTCAAAAGTCAACCACCAGGGGGATGCAATTGTAATCCCATTTTGCAAATGTAACTCAATGTAGTCATCCTTCGTGTCATATTTTCACTTTATTCTCCCTTTCATACTCATTAGTTTCAAATCCGTGCCCTGGAGTCCCAGAAGCGACAACAGGAGCTGGTCCTGCGCAGGAAAACACAGGAGGTGACCGCCCTGCGTAGGCTGGCCAAGCCCATGTCAGACCGCGTAGCTGGACGCGTGGCCCGCTGGAATCAGACCGCCCCGGTTACCGACTCTGGCGCAGAGTTGTCCGCCAGCACGACGGCAAGCAGCTCCGAACCCGAGAGCGGAAAGACTGTGAGTGGGTTAGTGCGACAGTGGAACAACAAAAACAATGGCTATGGATACCTGGGAGAGAGCGAGGGGAGCATGGATGGAACGCGGGTCATTGGGTAAGTTGACCTCAGTCATGCGATGGACGCTGTGTATGCCGTGTGGTAATCTTTCACTTACCTTCTACAGCAGCCGAAAGAAGCTGCAGCGGAAGCCGGCGGGCGTCGGCACCAACGCAACGGCGGGCCGATCCGTAGGCTTCTCCAAGATGGCCCGTCAAAAGTGGCAAACTCTGGAACGGCGCATTATGGACATCGTCATGCAGAGAATGACCATTGCCAATGTAGAAGCTGACATGGATCGTCTCATCAAGGTTTGGGAGGCACTGATCTATGGCATATACACAATTTCTTATTCTAGATGTAAAACTCTTCCAATTTGTTTCCGAGTCAGAAACGAGAGGAGCTGACGGCCCAACAGGAGGCACTCTCGCACAAGCGAGCGGTACTAATGGCCGAAGGAGAGGGTCCAGAAGCAGAGGACCGACTCCTTTCGGAGATCGGCGAGGATCTCGAGGTTCTGAACGCTAACATCGATTACATAAATGACAGTCTGTCCGACTGCCAGGCGACTATTGTGCAGATAGAAGAAACAAAGGTATGGAAGACACAAATTGACATGCTAGGACAAAAACTCGTACTCAATAAATGACTGTTAATTAAATAAACAATTATATGAATCATTTTAAAGAGAAATTGTTAAAAATAATAATTTTAATAGAATGCCAATTTGTTGCAGGATGAGTTGGACTCAGTGGATACATCAGTGGTAATCAGCTCATGTTCTCTGGCTGAAGCACGACACCTGCTGGACCATTTTCTCAAGGCCTCCATTGACAAGGTCTGTCAGTATAAACAAGAATCACTAAAAAGGGTATTCTAGTCAAGTCATGTGCTTTATCTTTGATATTCTTTATATTTTATTAGTGATATGCAAAATAGGATTGATGGATTATTATCTAAAAAAAAAAAACCTCAGCCACCATCTATTTCAGGTATATTTCAATGGGGATTCTTTTTGGGGGAAGTTGTATTCACTTTTCCCTCCAACTTTAAATGACCCGGTAACTTGTGGTAAAAAATAAAATCCTCAAACTTCTTCCATCCCCTCGAGCATCTGTATGTGGAACAGCTTGTCCCCAATGCTTTGACCAAGAAAAAAAAGTTTCGTTTTCAAGATTGTAACTCTGGACCGTTGAGGGTATAAATGCATTCTGTCTCATGTATAGATCAACCAAACAGATTTTCTACTGACACCACATTTGTATGTTTTGCAAATGAAAACATTGTGAACATTCCGTCTTTTCTGTTGTGTAAGCACGAGGCTGGCACTCATCAGCACAGTCACACTTGTGGTTTTGTGTGTGTTAGAGCTTGCAAGTGGCACAGAAGGAGGCTCAGATCCGACTACTGGAGGGTCAGCTGAGACAGACCGATGTGATCGGTTCGTCCCAAAATCACATGATCCTCGATGCTCTGCGGGAAAAAGCTGAATGCATCCCTGAACTGCAGGCTCTCCTTCTCAATGTACAGCAGGGTGAGCACAAATGGTTGCATAAGTGAATTTTGATTGAGCCCAATGTGTTTTACCGACTGAGATGTCTCACGCCCCAACTCACTTTCAGAGAACGGTTACGCCAGCACAGATGAGGAACCTTCTGAGTTCAGTCAAGCCTCAGACAACAGGTGAAATTTCATCTTCCTGCCATTTTAGTTATTGGAATGATTTTTTTTTTTTTTACCTGAGCTCCCCTTTTTCTTCTCCAGTGTCTCTTTACTGAAAGAATCCAACAGCCAAGATGACCTCAAAATAAAGGTAAAGCATCTTATTTGCTCTCAGCATTCATTTATTATTTATTGCATGCAACTCACTTGTTTTAACACGTCTAGCCTTAATTACGGACAGTATTAAATCAGAATATTTACTTCCAATGACGTATATGTTCTTTTATTATCCACATGGTGGCAGTATAAGCAAGCAATTGCAAGTTGCCTCTGCAGCTTTGATGTTGAGTGTGAAATAATTTATCGTTTGACACAGTTCCGATGTACTCTCCCGTTACAGAGTGTCCTCCATCTTTTAATGCCCCCCACTCCCCCTCCTCCCAGTTTCATTTTGACCAGTTATTGTATTGTGTTCCTGCTCATCTCCTTGCTGCTTGGCTTCAGTTTAATTATATTTTGCATTTCCGTTTGATTCCGTTATTACGCTGATTTTTACTCGGCCTATTTCTCTGGGCTTCCACCTCCCACGCAGGTGGAACCTCGTCTGTCAGCTCAGATGAAGGCGGTGTCGGCCGAGTATCTGGGTCCCGCCGTGGAGCATTTGTCAGGCTGCAAGCAGGCGCAAATCACAAAGTCTTTGGCCTCGCTGACCGACATCCAGGAGGACGGTCTGAGCACGGTCAAGGCGAGCTTGGGCCTTGGTCTCAGTCTCTCTCTGCGGGACCCCTACCACAAGGACAGAGTGTCACGCACCATCAGCTTGCCTATCAGAGGACACACCTTGTAAGCTGAAAAATGCTCATTCAGTACAATTTGACTTAAGTCAAGTAGGATGTGAGCATTTGCATTTTGAAAATGAGTCAGCCAGTTGTTTTAGTGTCAGTAACACTGCTAATTGCTTTACGGGGCATAATACTTGTAATTAGTGTGTTTAGCGTTTGTATACTCCCTTGAGGACTATTTGTTTTTGTGTGTTAGTCCCAGGCAGTCACGAGGCTACGACACCTCTCCCATCACCAGAAGGAAATCTTATGACCGTTCATACAGGTGATAATCACCTTTGTCGTGATGTCATTCATTGTTCTGCTTTTCACTCACACTTTTATGGATTTTATCTCAGGCCCACTGATGGCTATACACCACCGTCCTCCCCTCCTCTGAGGACCAGGAATGACCGCAACGTGTTCTCGAGGCTCACCAGCAACCAAAGTCAAGGTTCTGCACTGGACAAGTGAGTACAATAAAATGCTGTACTTTTTTTTTTCCCTTTTACATGCTCTCACGGCCATGAAGAGTTATTTTTATGTCTTCTCGTTGGTTTACTGGTCCCGTAGGGTGGTTGAAGGTCAGGTCTTTGGAGAAGAAAAGGCCTTAATCTGTGCTTTTGTGAAGCTTAAGTGTGTGCAATTTCCAGTGAGTTTATCCACACATTCATTCCATCATGGACCCTCAAACACTTCAAGTGGCATTAATACCATTCTCGTGGGAACCACTGGTGTGAGCAGTTCTGTTTTATATGACCAAGAGACACTGATGTGGATAATAGGTGATAGAAAGAATTTTTATTACACCATCACTTTTTTAATGTTTGGCAGGGAATCCATGCAAAATAATAAGAAGGACACACATCAGTTGTTTACGTTCTGGTTTATTTTGTGTTCATTCATACGGAAGGCTGAAATCTTGACGCCCACAGTGAAGAAAAAAAAAAAAGTGTAGTATGCCCTCTTCACCCTCCCATCTCCTCCCCCCATCGATACACAAGAGAAAAAACAACCTCCAGGAGCAAAGTGTAGCCCAACAATATTGAGTGGCAACAAAGGTGGTGTAGAGATGGTGAAAAGAACAAAACTATTCTGACAAATGTCAGCTGTTATTTCAGGCCGCTTTTGCCCATTCTTTGTATTTATTTTTCATCGCTGTATTTTGCCTCATTCGCTGAGATGTTTTCTTTTTCATACTATGGATGTTTTTATGCTCAAGACCGATGTTTCGTTCTGGTATGAAGGAGGCGTAGGTCAATGCATTGCTTTTCCATGCAGCTTCTTGTCAGTTGTAGCCATTTTGAATGGACTCAACTCAACAACGTGGGGAAGTTGCTGAATCTCTGCATAGTCTTTATGAGCGCTTCACCTGAGACTTAAACTCAACACTCAACTTTATTCCATATTCTTTATTCCAGACTGAGATGTAGAGATGAGGGGAGTGGTCAGTATGAATTCCCTCAATGGCTGTTTGCTTAGCAGGATGGAAAACTACCATCAGCACAAAATAATGATTACCGTAGCATCTACAGTATGTCACAATGTTATAACCCTTCAAACAACTTTTATTGGAACACAAACGGTCCTGCAATACATGTAGACTGACAATATTGCTGTTCTCACGTGCATGTATAGTGGAATTTGCTTTTAATTTTCATTTCTTTAAGCATTTTACATTTTGTGAATGTCCCAGGTTTATACTTCAATGTCGTCTTTTGTCACCTAATAATCTGAACTCACTGATGGTTGAACTCTTGTTTACAACATAGTGCATACCTATGAATTCCCCCAAATATGACATTGAGGTCTTTTTTTTTTTGTGAGTAACCTGTCAGCTAAAACAGCGTGGCGGCTCCCAAACATGACATCTTTCTTCAGTCATGCATAGAACTCATTTGGTGTTTAGTGATCACAGAAAAATATTTTCCCGAGTCCCTCCTCCTTCGTAAACCCATTGCCAGTAACCCTTCTGCCTTTCCTTAGTGTGATTAACCTTTCCTCTCCTTGACATCCCACCCTACCCTGCGTCTTCCTCTTCTGCCTCCAGGTCGGATGACAGCGATTCCTCGCTCTCCGAGGTGCTCAGGTAGACCAACTGTGTCTTTTCCTTCTCTGTCTGTGTCTTCTGCCATTTGCTTGTTAAGCCACCATGACACCACCACGGTTCCCGTGGTCGTCTGTGGCCGCCTCTTCACCACCTGTCCCTCCTCCATCCGCTTTCCTCTCCACTCGCATGTGATTGTGCTTCCTTTGTGGTGATGCTAGTACACGCAATAGACTTTTCACATAAAAATTGCTTGTGCAAATATGATTTTATAGCACAATCTTATAAAAAAAGTCTTTCTCATATGAATGCTCCAGTTTACTTGTGAATCTAATGAGGAGAAGCAGTGTGGAAATTAGATGGATGGTACCCGAGTCATCATTATAAAACTTTTGGAAGTAACATTCTTCAAAAAGAAATAAATGACGCAACATTAATGAGATGGTACACAATACGAAACAGACGGTGTATTTTTCTTTTGTTATTATTTTCCTCTGACTCTTTACTACCTGCAATGAATAATTGACTTTGTGTGTGATTTGCAAAAGTCTCCAAGCAAAACCGTAGAGAAAAGAAAAAACTCGTAATCTTAGCCAAAATGTTAAAATGGCAGAAAAAACAAAACTTGGTACAAAAATAGCAATTACATCTCAACAACTTTTAAGCTTGCCAATTAACACCTTACACTTGTTTGTTTTTCTCAAATCTAATCTGTATGAAAAACTGCCAAATTGACACCGTTCTGTATTAGCGAGAAGCCAGACTGGTGTTCTTTCATCCTTGAGTATTTATACCAGTGAAAGATAACAACACAGATTAATTTGTGAGCTTTAGAGGTTTTGTTCAAGAGGATTGCACAAATGGTGTCATTTTATAATGATGTACACAAATCTTTTCTCCTCTCAGTATTTCTTACTAACTCTCAATTTGATGGGGCTTTCACAGAGGCACTTGTGTCTGTTTCTCAGTGTGATGCAGGGAACACACACTGATCTGCCTCCACATTTCTCATTATTTTGTCGGTCCCCCAAGCTCGGCACTGCAACATCCATTAGCTGCTCTTACATACTTCATAACTCTGCACACTATGAGATCTTTCATTCTGATAGAGCAGGAGCAGTTGGTGCTATTCGGTCCACTGCTGCGAGAAGCTCGCTATATTCCAGTTTGCATCCTGAATGGGGGGGGGGGGGGACATGGGGCAGATGATGTAAAATGTATATCGTAATATAAATAGGAAGATAAACAAAAGAAAATTCAATGTTTCATTCAATGCAGTAGCAATGAGCTCCCTGTAGCCTTGACAACAGACAGGAATGAGGTTCGCTTATAAAAATACACTGACTTATTTCACTCTGAGCTTTTATTTTGTTAAATTATCATTCTCCTTTCCCTTTCTTATTTTATTATTCATTTTACAAGTTACTTTTTTTAAATGTATTTATTTTCCCCCCCAAAATTACAGGTAAATATGTCTTTCCTTGCAATGTTTCTGGTATTCTGAGATCGACGGGGGCTAAAAAAAAAAAAATCATACTTTAAATGTCACCCTTTGATGTGGAGGTGGCCAAAGTTTTTTTTTTTTCATGGAAGCCCCCCAACCCATAAAGGTGGTGAACATGGTTGTTGCATGTCACCTTATGTTTTTCTCTGCAGGTTGCACTTGCATTGTTTTTTCTTTTTATGATTTTATTTGTTTTGTTTATTTTTGTTTGTTGGCTGATTTTTTTTTTATTTGGTTTATTATTGCAGTAGATAGCAATGTTTGTGCTTTTATCTCCCAGCTTTGTTTTTATATTGGCACCAGCCAGTTAAATGGAATAGATACCTGGAGAAGAATTATCACTTTTACTGTCTATTGGGCATTTTTCCATTATCCAATTTCCTGTTCAACACTAGCTAGTAAAATCTCTCAGATGACGCAAATCATTCTTCATACAATCTTGCTGACAGAACAATATAGATCAACACAATTGCCCTGATTGCATCCAACACCTGCCGTGGTTGCTGAGCAGGATTCGACTCCAGCCCTGCAAGTCAATAAAAAAAGCCAGCAGGAATATGAAGTCCAACGATGACTAATGAAACATTCAAGATACAAATTAAAAAGACATATTAGAATGGCCAACCAGTTGCACTGCTTACTATATCCTTCTTTACCCACTTTCATCCTCACCCACTTCACATGCCCAGAGCCCACCCGTGTTATTAAGAAACCCACCAGAGACCAATTTTCTCACAATCCTCTCCCTTCACCATCTCCCTGCACTTGTCTCACTCTGCTGACTGCTTTCCAGGATCTCTTCGACTTTGGACTGTCAGCGTAACATGGGGGGAGGGAGGGTCAGTGCGTAGAACATCCAGAGACAGTTGTGTGTACCTTTTAAACAGGAGTCACAATGGGAGGTTTGCGTGTAAGATGAGAAATAGGGCGATTAACAAAAAGCTCTTGTGGATGAAAATACTTTAACTTGGAGCAAGAGATTGTCCTGTACTCTCAATGGCCGCAGCATAAGAGCTGTAACAACACATTGCGAATGACATTTAAAAAGTAAATATCTGGTTGTTGTTTTTTTTGTGTGTGAAAAAGCATGTTTGCCTGCGGTTATGTTTCCATCTGTAAAAATATAGGAGCGATCATATGCTCTCGTTTTGCCTGGAGGAAGTAACACGGCCAATGATGATTTTTCTTCAGGGGTGTGATTAATCCTATCGGTGGCGTGAAGGGGGGCCGGACAGCCCCCCTGCAGTGTATGTCTGTAGCCGAGGGCCACTCAAAGCCCGTCCTGTGTGTGGACGCCACAGATGAGCTGCTGTTCACTGGATCAAAAGGTAAACACTTCAGCAAAGCGTTGATAAAACCAAAGTGGTTGAAAAGAAATTCATTGAAAGCATCGTCTTATGTTCCAGATCGTACCTGTAAGATGTGGAACCTGGTGACAGGTCAGGAGATTGCCACGCTTAAAGGTCATCCCAACAACGTGGTGTCGGTTAAATACTGTCCCTCCTCGGGTTTGGTCTTTTCCGTCTCGACGTCCTACATCAAGGTGTGGGACATACGCGATTCGGCCAAGTGCGTCCGTACACTCACGTAAGTGCTTGTCCACTAGTTACAGGCTGTGTAATTATTTATTATGGTACAACAAAAAAGTAACATTATTTCATGCAGCTGAATCTGTCCTTTGTTTGTACATTTATTTATTTTTTTCTCTCCCGTTCATCCAGTTCATCAGGACAAGTGGTGTCAGGCGACGCGTGTGCCGGCGCCACCACCCGCACAATAACATTTGCACATGGTGAATGTCAGATCAACCAAATTGCACTCAATCCATCAGGATCTGTTTTGTATGCCGCTACTGGAAACACGGTTCGCATCTGGGATCTCAACAGGTACAGAACATTCTTTTGTTTTATTGCTTGAATAATATTCTTTTTTTTATTTGTGCGTCAACAAAATATGTCTCACAGTGTGCAATCTACTTATAAAGCTCCTTTATGATTTTTATAGATTTTCTTAATTAATTTTTTTTCCTTTTAATGATTACTGACAGACACAAATCCGACATCAATTGCAAGAAATACTTTTCATCATTTTATAGAAGATACTTTTTTTTTTTGTGAAGGTGTTAACACTCTTTATATTTTGTATTTATATTTTTTCATTTTTCTTGAGGGACACAGAGAAACCAGAAAATCTCAGAGTTTATTGATGCGTAGGAATTCTGCCAAGATCCAAATGCATTTAATATAGACCCTATTAGTATCAAGTCGGCCTCTGTGACAGGGCTTTGGCTCAGCCGGGTTTATTGGTGAAATTGAAAAAGGCTTTTGTGCAGTGAAAATGAGCTTCAACTTCTTGTACGTGTGTGTTTAGGATGCAAGCTTTGGGCAAGCTGACCGGCCACATTGGTTCCGTTATGTGTTTGACGGTGGGACAGTCTCTGCTGGGCAAAGATCAAGTCATCACTGGCTCGAAAGACCATTACGTAAAGGTAGTTGCACCATTTTAGACCTGAATCAGATTTTTAGTAACATTGTCAGGATAATCGTTAAATTTCACGGTGTTTTGTACTTCACCGTGTATTTCCAGGTCTTCGATGTGGCGGAGGGGACTCCGGGTAACATCGGCCCGGCTCATAACTTTGAGCCACCGCATTACGACGGCATCGAATGTTTGACCGTGCAGGGAGACGTGCTGTTCAGTGGATCGAGAGACAACGGCATTAAAAAATGGGATTTGGAACAGCAGGAGCTCAGTCAGGTATGCTTTGTGTGTGTTGTGGCCTATTGTTTCAGAAGAATGCCAGCTGAATAATAAATACATATGCCGTCGCTCAAGTGATAAAATCTAGGTTACATGTGACTGGTGTCAACAACTGCAAAAAACACTCAATGACACAAAGACTTTTCTGCTCCAGAGTGGGGATTGCTGCTTTATAAGATTTAAAGAAACCATCTATGTTAAATTAGCTTGATGTTTAAGGCATCTATCGTCTGCCATTAACAATGTCCTTTTAGCGAGCTGCTTCCACATCTTCCATATCAAAGGGTTAGTGGGTCAGGCTGAACAAAATTGCACTTTTGTCTGGCTACGGGGTCAATCAGTTGCACCCTCGACGTTGAGTTGATCTGGAAGGGCACTTAATAGGAGCTCATGTCATTCCGACAATGCGGATGTGCCCGTCAGGCGCATTTGTGTCAAGTTCGGGGCTCATGCAATTCCATCAACACTTTTCAGTTCTCATTACAGGAAGGCGGTGAATATTTCTTTTCATGTGTTATGTGAGGAGTGTCATTGAGCTGCCTGTCACCGCAGTGCTTCCTTCTTTTCCTCATTTATACACGGTATTCACTCTTTGGTGCTTGTGTGTCAAGTGGCAGGAAAGTGTGTCAACATCAGGGCCCAAGTTTCAGAGGGAAAGAAAGCGTGTGTTTTGCGTGCGTGCGTGTTTCCTTCCGCGCTGTCTCTTGTGTATCGCCTGCCTATGTTAAAAATGCATAATCTTGCACCTTGTGAGACTTCATTCGCATGCACATTCATTTGCATATTAAGCAGCGCGTTGTCAAGTTTTTAATAAGTTATTTTTTATTTTTGCTTCAATCTTCAATCATTTTCCCCCTAATTTCTCCCAGGAGACTAAATAAGAAAATAAGGCGCTGTTCAAAGACTCTTTTAAATCCGAGTCGGTGCTGCGGTCCGTGGCGTCTCACCTCTACCTCATTTACCAAAGAGCCAATACAATCTATTTTACAGCCTCTTGTCTAATTATGAAGTTGCATCCGAAAGCAAGCACGGGATATAAAATCATATTGTTGTATATTACGGCTCTGGAACGCTACCTCCTCGTGGAGCTGTTTTGTTCTCAACCTTTGTGTGGAAAAGTACAGTGCACAACCTCGCGGGAAGCAATGGAGCACTTTGTTTATAATTAATCTACACAGTGTAAGTGTAAATATAACTCTCAAAAACACTTCTGTACGTACACGGTGTAATTTCAGTTGGACACCGGGTTCATGCAATGCGGCTTTGCCATCTTTTATTTATTCTATCACACCATCTGGTGTCTTTTGTGCCGTCAGGTTGTCAGACCAAATATTTTACTCACCAGACCAAGCAATTAATGGTTCCATGTACTAGTCAATGAAGAATCCAACGAATGTTTTTTTTCTTCTAAATATTAGCAGTGATTTAATTTGTTTTAACCTGGAAGATTCAAAGGTACGATCCCCCCCATTGCAAAACAACTGTGACAAAAACCTCACACTGGGTCGTTGTTTGTGTTCCATTTCGTGTTCTCCATTTTGGCGCTACTTCACTTCTAATATTTTCTTTAATTTATGTATTAAGAGAGAGCCACTGAACCTTTTCTGACCTATAGATCCCATCTCGAACTGACAAACCTTTGCTGACCCCAATAATGAGTTCCCGCTTATCGAGTGCACTTGAAGACCCGCGATACCGTACGCAGTAGTTTGAATTCACTTCACATCTCAATGCGTCATTGTCATTAAGAAAAATACACCGCAATTTACGGGCGATGTTTTACATTAGCATTTTAAAAATCAATCGGTATGGCGTGAGTATAAAAATATGTTTATCACTATATTTTGTGGGTGAGCGTTGAAGCTTGCTTTTTAAAATTTTTACCGTTATATAATAGACTTCTATTTGAGATACCCTTTTGTGGTGGCAAAAAACAACAGCTAAAGTCTCGTTAGTATGATGTCACGCAAAACAGCATTTGAACCACCATGTTGTCAGCACAAAGAGAATACACAAAAGTTAAAAAAGAATCACATTTGCACAAATGAGCCAGCAACAAAACCTAATTCATTGCTTACATTCGCGCTTTATGAAATGGCAAGAGCTCCATAGAGGCTCAACTATATTATATATAAAAGCAAAAGTCCATTTTCCTTCAAGTCTGCATTTTATATGTTTGTATCTACTTCCATTTTGAGCTCAGGCATGGTTGGGGTTTTACTTAAAAGCTCCCCGGGGGAGGTATTATATCTACATTCATACCATTTGCCAGGTATTTTTGTCAGCATGTGGTAGTTTGTTCCAAACAATATGTGAGACCATGCAGAGAAGAACGCATGAGGGAAATTAGAGAGCTAGAGAGGGATGGAGAAAGACAAAAAAACACACCGACAGATCACAGGCTGTCTTTGTAGAGCGGAATTTTAGATTTTTTCATTGTATTTCATTTTTTCTTTGCATGGAAAAAAAAAAAAGATTTTGTTTTGTCATACTTTGAAAAGCAGAAAATGTGCCCGTTTGTCGAGTATTTGACACAAGAAAGTTTGCCACTTGAGCACTAACATGGTTGAACAGGGCACAAATAAACAAGCGTAATTATTAGCTGCTGCAATTCTCTTTTTAAACACCAGCTACTTTGAGGTTTGTGTCATTGGGAGTCACTTTTCATACACAAGGCAGCTCATGTTTCTTGACTGAATGGTGCTAAATTGAGAAAGTTTCCCTTTTGTTGACTCAGCATCCCTCTCCCTTACTCAACAGCAAATCCCCATCGCCCACAAAGACTGGGTGTGCGCCCTGGCTTACGTCCCGGCGAGGCCGTTGCTGCTCAGCGGCTGTCGGGGCGGCATGCTGAAGGTGTGGAACGTCGACAACTTCACTCCCATAGGAGAAGTCAAAGCACACGACAGCCCTATTAATGCCATATGTACCAACTCCAAGCAGATTTTTACTGCGTCCAGGTAACTTGGGTTGCTTCTGCACTACCATGAATCTCACTCAGAGGATACCACAGTATGCAATTAATGAACTCTGTTGGGAAAGGACCTATTTTTTGCAACTGAAGCTTACGTTCAAAGGGTTCCCCCCTAACTGCACGGTTGGACAGATAAATCTCCCATTGAGAAATAATGAGATTAAAAAAAAAAATGGGCATAAAATGAAAATCAGGAGAACATTTTTCCTGTCATTGGTCTTCCTGGTGTCAAACTCAATGTGAAAGAAGTTTCTTAAATGAGCGGTTTCTTAAATGTTGATTAGAGGTAAAATGATTTTTTGTAAAAATGCCCCCCTCATCTTGACTGACTTTTCCTCCCTCTGCTTTCCGTCCTCCCCCCTCGTTATCCTCCTCCATTCTACCGCTACTATGATCCTACTGGACAACAATGCGTTTGTCTCAAAATGGCACCGCCAGTGATTGCAGAGTGAAATTATGGAACTATGTGCCCGGCTTGACCCCGTGTCTTCCTCGCCGGGTCCTCGCCATCAAGGGCCGAGCCACCAGCCTCCCATGATTAGCACCTTCCTTCCTTCCTCTGGTACTTTCTTATCCTTTCCTTTTCCTTCCCTAGTACTTTTCTGTCACCTTCATTTTCATTGGTCTATTTCTGCTCTCCTGTCATTATGAAAAAGGTTTCTGCTGCTGTATAGAAAACAAGTGATACAATCCGTGCAGTAAAACAATGAACTGCAAAGGGTTGAACATTCCTCTGGCACACATGAATTATTTTCCGTTCCAAACTAATTACTATTGTCGGCCCATCTTTCCCTATCAATTATCTGGAATTATCACCATTCTTCTACAGACGCCAAACTCATTTTGTCTTTAAAGTAAATTCCAATTTATAACCAGAAAAATATGGACTAAAATAACACTGTCTAGTGCAGCCGTGAAGTTTCATAGTTGTAACAGAAATAACTTTAGGGCAACTTTTGAGCCTCCAAATTTAGATGATTGCATTTTTAGTTTGTTCTATGAAAACCAAACTTGGCAACTGTGAAGTCAGCCTCATAAGCTCACATGAATTTCAGAAAGTGGGTGATGAAGACAATTGACAACATTGACATTGGCATGCAAGCAACTTTCAGTTATCAGCTTGAAAATAGCTTTTGAAAAGTGGAAAAAAGCAAACGTGTGTGTGTGTGTCTCTCTCTCTCTCAATGGAGACTTCACTGATGTTATTTATCTCCTGTGTTTTCCTGACTTCCTTTGCTCCCCTCCCCTCCCTTTTGTGAAAACACCCCACATCTCTCTCCCTCCTCCACCGTGCCTCTCTGCAGTGACAAGACGGTGAAGATCTGGCTGTCAAAGGTGTGGAGAAAGAGGTGACAACACAAGTGACGGACGGCGGTTGTGATCTGTGACCCCACTTCCACCACCGAGGCAATCCCACTTTTATTTGTCACTGTGAAAAACGGAACATTTCCCTGAAGGGCAAGATAAACAATTGTTCCTTTCATGTTTTTGTTTTTTCCAATTGAAATTTAAAAGTGCCATCTGTCTTGATGCCACTCGGACAAGGCAAATGCATCTTGCAGACGCTGCTGGCAGCACGATTTCTCTCATCATAACAAAATGATGAGTGCCGTGCTCTTTCCCCTGTTCCTTGAGGAGATTGAAAAGCAAAATACGGAACATCTGTGTAAACACCTTGTGTTTCCCGGAAAAAAAAAAAGATTTTTGTCCTTTTTAAGATCAGTCATCATTTTTATCAAGCTGTTACACAACTAGACATCTCAATTTGTGCCCCAGATTTTTCTCTTAATTATTTATGTCACTTTCTGTGCTAATCAACAAGTAGTGTTTCATTTTCATTTTCCCTACCTCATTTGTTTTTTGGACTGTGCTTTCCAAGTGGGCGAGAACGCCTTTACGGGTCTCTTTGCACAAAAATCTGGTGCTGGACTTGTCTGGCTCTTTATGTCTCCAAATGTGCCCTCTGTTGGCTCAGCCCGTCTTGTGCTGACCTTGCAAACAGAAAAGCACACATCCAGTAGCACAAGCGAGGTGATACTACCCCTGGAGGAGCTCACTAGACTTCATTATCTTGTGCAAAAAGTCCAGACGACAGCAGAAATACGAAACACCCCCTGCAGACGACCGCAGATTAGTCCCAGCCCCCACATGCCCCTCCCCACCAGAGCTCCCAACAATCCCTCTCAGTCTGTTTACATTGTTGAGAATATCCGGTAATTGGCATGGGTGCAATTATGCCAATTAAGCTCATCGATCATAAAGTTACAGTCTGTAGTGCAGGAAAAGCAAATTTCTGGACTGGAATGATCTCTGGATGTGCTCCTTGGCGGACTCAGAAGTCAAGCACAGTGGAACCTCTTAGGATGAACTCAACAGATTGCGAAACATCTGTCATTACTTCAAGCACTTTAACTGTAATGATGAAGGTGTCTTATTTTTCTTCATTGTTACTTGCTGCCTACGCGGAAAAAGAAATGGGGAAACGTAAGAAAAATGTCTTCCATACCATAAAGATCAGAAGCCAAAGAAAAAGCCAAGCCCTCATTCTGAGTGATTCCTTTGACATCCTCTGAGCCAAAGTCTTTGACAATTAATTACTGACGTCTTGTGTGATGTCTTACAAGAAATTGCATTGAACCTTTGTTTGACATTAAAGTCTTCGGAATTAGGGCGTTCCAATTCCAGAGGTTCCGCTGTACTTGATGTCGCTCTTCCAAGGAGAGAATGACCAATAGAGTCTACTCACGGCATGTGCAAAATGTAACAAATCACACTTTGTTCACACGTACGAGGAGTAACACAGAACCTGAAAAACCGAGAAGGATGGCAGATCTCCACCTCTGACAGCAGAGGTGGAAATCTGCTTTCTGCGTTCCCCCTTTTCCCGGCAAGTGAAAGTCTGTGTGAAGCTAATTTGATTAGCGCTGTCACATTTCTCCCGGCTGCTCTGCGGAGGAGATTTTTTTTGCTGGAAAGCAGGTCACAACTGAGAGGGATTCTGAAATCTCCCTCCACACTTCAGTTGCTTCATTAAAGAGTCGGAACACATTTCTTCCGGGCACTGATGGTAGAATTAATGTCCACTGGATTTCCTTGTTTGTTGTTGTAGAACATCTAATTTGGACGTGATTCTTCAAGCAATCAAAATAAGCCAAATCCCCCCCAGCCCAAGCTCAAGCTCCTGCACCCTGTACATGACACAAATTCTTTGAAATGATGCAAGGTTGTGTTACACTGAATTTCTGCAGTACAAACTAGTTTCACTCGCTGCTGAAACACTCCAAAAGCAATTTGTTGTTTTTATCAGCGCAAGTATGTGGACCTGCGTCACTGCCAGACGTGTTGTTGGTTTCTATATATTTTTTTATATGTGGAGCAACTCAGGTACAGGTTGAAGGATCATTTTAGTTTGTCATCACTTGATGTGATTGTTTTGGGTCGCTTTTTTTTTTTTTTCTTCAAAATGCCTTTGTGTAAAAGGGTGCTCTTAACCGTATCACCCTGTTCATACTACTTCTACATTTTCATTTTTGTTTTATATCGATACTTTTCTGCGTAGTCTTGCTCTGCTGTAAAAATCTTAAAAGTAGGTTTTCACAATTTGTTGTGTAAATCAGTGGAGGATTTATATAGGATTTGGCTTCCAGCGTTGGCGTTACTGTATTTTAGTCTGTGCCAATTAGCCAATCAAAGCCATTTGCCACTTTTCATATTTCTAGGTCATACCTGGTGAGGAGAGGATCTCACTGTGAGTGGCCCCCTATCTAAACACACAATGTTCATGGTACTAACTGAATGATTGCAAATCTGAGAAAGGAGATTGCAGTTTGGAATGATCAGCCTCAGTGCTTAACACCTGCATCCAATTCGCCACGGTATCACACTGGATAGATTTCAAAGTCATCGCTTTTCCTTCCCTTCAAGATCCATTTTTTAATCTGGCCATCATTCCCTTCAAAGTTTGTGCCTGGTTCTAAAGAAAGGTTTGTCCAATGACAGTTTACCGCTTGACGTTGTGTAAATAGTCATGCCATAACTTTCATGTTTGCAAACTGACTTTCTCGCTTCATATTCACTGCTACGAAAGAGTATTACTGGCCATGTGTGGAGAAAAAAGTTGAGGGAAAAAAAAGGTCCTTTTAAGTTTTGTAATTTCATTCGAGGCAAGACTGTTGACTAAACCTAAAATGACCTTTGTTATTTTTCCCCCGCTGATCAAACCCAGTCTTAAAGTAACATTTAAAGTTAATCCTTGATTATTATCGGCCTTATTTCTAGGGATACAGAGCCTGCCAATCTCAGACTGAAAATACTCTTTCATACTCTGAAAGTTAGGCCTTAAATGTTTTTTTTAAAATAGTAGCCACTGGCCACTGTTGTGAATAGTCCACAAATGTACTGTATGAAACGTAACTACAGCGCAAAGAACTCACCCGTTTAGATCTTCAGCAGACGGTTCTATTGCTATTCGTCAAATGTGCTGACATAGGAAGACTCTTATATGTCTGCCTGTGTTGTAAATGTAGAGAGAGCTGCATGCAAACTTTTGTTCATGCAAGTCCAGTCTTCCACTGGCACCTTGATTCATTTTATTACGATAAAAAGAAAAAAAAATAAGAAAGGTGTTTGCAGACGAACAGTAAAAAATCTCATGAGAGATTTGTTACCATGCGTAATGGTACAATTGAGCCTCCAACCAGCTCAAGGCACTATGCAGCTATGATTTAAAAAAAAAAAAAAAAAAGGACTTTCTACCAAAGCTCAATATCATTAAGGATAGGCTCTGGAAAACAAATAGTGGAAGGAATATTTTACTCCCAAACAAACATGGAAGTAAGAATGACTTGCCATCAGATTTCAATTGATTCCGTGATCGGTCTCTGCAATACTTCGCTCGCCTGCGATTAGCAATTAGCACCCAGCCCGCCCATCGCGTCACCATGAAGAAATAGAAGCTCAGTCACTCGCTCGACTTGCGCCTTGTGCCTCAGCCAACGGGCCTTACACCAGCACAATGTCTTTGTAGCTGAAGCTTCGTCCTACAAATTGGGATTCTGTTTTAAGTCTGCGGATATCTCCGCTTGCTGGGTCATTAACGGCTGAGAAGTCTTTTCATCATCTGGGCCCCCGGCCCCCGGGACGGGATTGCATTTGCGCACAATCAAGAGGGCTGCTTACTTCTTTGCTGCTAGCCGCCAGCTCTCGGTCACACATCTCTTGTACAAATATACGTTGCAATGTCTGTGAAATCAATACTTGATGTGACATGAATGCAGGGTCAAAGGTCATTTGTGCCTTTTAATTGCACAGATTACTCATTCTTTAAAAATGAGTGTAAATGTGTGTACAGTTTTTTTTTTTTTCAAATGTATGAAAATATGCATGAGAACCAAGCCATGTACAAACATGTTTCAGTGTATATAATGTAAGTAAATATTTAATGACAAATACAACGTTCCCTGAACACAATAAATAAGTTAACAAAACGTGATCGACTTTGTCGGAACTACTTTCAGTTGTTTTTCAATGCTTTGTGTTCAAGCAGTAGTATGTAATAAGATAACCTGAGAATGAAAGGAGACATTTATGTCATTGCCATGGCAACCTCTGAATTGCCTACAGTGAACGTCTTCAATCTCTTATTCCAAAATAGATTACTTCATATTTTCAGAGGTCAAAAGCGCTCTGGAGCAAGATGTTATCTGGGAAAATCTTTTGAATGTAATTAGTACAAATGTGTTCATTGTTTGCACATGATTAAAAAAACTGGTAAAAACAATTTACCATCCATCTCCTTGAAAATAATCCAATATATGTCAGAGTGGCACATTTTAATCATGTGCAATATGTTGCCTTTTTTTTTTTTTGTCAGTGTACAGAGACATCCTTGACAAACCAAAGCGCTCCTGAGCTCAAGACTGAGGTGACATTTCAATTTTGAGCAGGATAACAACCCATCGTGATATTTGCAATTTACGGAACAACAGTTGGCTTAGCTTTGCTTTATTAGCTTGAGACAATGTCAATATTCAAAGCAAATATTAATTTGTAAATCAATTACCAAAACAATGCAGGACATCGTTCTCTTTCAGAAGCTACGAGTGAATGTTCATATTCAATATCAATAGCGTTCCTTCCCTTTCTCCGCCATGTCACAAATTGTCAGCCTGCATTTATGTCAGTGGTTTTAAATAGAAGCAAAATGCACCCAGTGGAGCGTTGCGGACCTCCACTAAGGTGGCAAGATTCTGGTCTGCATATCAGCATACCTAGATTCTCTTAGGTGTGGAGAAGGGGAAGTGCATCATGCATTTAAAATCAAAGAAATGTTATCTGTCAATAACAAAATACTTTACGTTTAACTTTGCTAACACATTAGGATAAGACTCGAGTCTAATTGCCTTGCACTTACTAAACTTGAAATTTGTTAACTTTATATTCTTTCCAGATGGTTTGATTAGCCTCAATGCATTCAATTACAACCAAAAATAAATATGCTGACTAATTGTTGCAAATAAAAGAAAACATAACAGATGGACACATTTTTTTTTTTTTTTTTCTCCCACCTACAACTATTTCTATGTCAAGATTTACTCCCAAGAAAAGAATACATCTTCATTCCCATTGCGAACGCTGATCATTAACTCGTGCGGGGCAACACTTGCCACAGTCGCAACGGGACTCACCGACGGTGTGATGTATGACGGCCATTAACGCCTCAGTGGAGCCGAAAGCCATTTGAAGATGCCAGTCACAAACAAATATCCATATACGCGGCACAGCCGTCACATCCCAGCAGGATGCGTTCCATCTGCTCGTCCCACATAAAAATAATAATAAAGAAAAAAACCTTCAGGAATTTGATTCCGGCGTCTTCCTCACTTTGATTACATTGCAACATTTCAGCCAAGCCTCTTACTTGCTGATCCATGCCGATCCATGTCCTCGTTGGGCCATCAATCACCGTGCCAACATAAGGAGTAAATTCAGGCAGATACCTGCAGTGAATATTAAAGTCCTTACATGGTCACTGCTTATGTGTGTGTGAGTGTAAACATTAATAACACGTGGTGGTTATCACTGGAAATGAAAGTTCTCACTTGCCCATCCATCACTGTGTCCCGTTGCGATACACCGGCAAATGGCAATAATAAAAGGACCGGTGCAAAGACTCTAGAGGATTCAACTTGCACAGATTGACAAAATCACATTCTCAATGTTCAAAGTTCATCTTGTAGCTGTCTGAACATAAATTAAGTTCATAAATTAAGAAAAGTTTTTGTTCTGACAGCTCCAATTCAAGGACTCCAAATCTTCAGTTGTGCTACCTTTTGGCCTGATAACACGTTTACTCATTACAACCTCCCTCGAGACTTGGCACCATGCACTGTAACATGCAGCAATGTAATTAAATCGATGCATTTATGTCCTTCACTTTGTCAGGAATCATTTGTGTCGATACGTAGAGCTATTTTGGCCGCGTTTCTTCCCAGCCTAAAAGTGAATTGCTTTTCAGAATGGTTCTGTCACGCTTGTCGTGTTTACCATAAAACAAAAAAGCTTGCTGAAGATAGATGTTTCATTGGACGATGACACCATCAAAAAGTGAATAATTCTGGGGGGATTATAAAAAATGGCTGTGGCTAGCACTTGATGTTTCAGTTTACCTACTCCAATTTGTTCCCCCTGGTAATATTTCAACTTTGTTATCATAGTAGCAAAATCATTATCATGTTAGGCCATGAGATATTCGGCACAGTCGAAGAAAGTAGATCATCCTGGTAAAAACAACAATCCTGCCGTGATCATTAACGCTTCCATTCCTTTTCTTGCCCTTGATAGGGAAGATGAGAGCACCTCCAGAAAGTCCACCTCCGACATACAGCCAAGAACGTGCTAATTGGCGGCAAACAAAGCGGCTTGAGGAGATGCGCTGAGCTTGACAGATGGTGAGCAACCAAGGCAAGTAATTCAGCTAAAAGGACCTTGTGTGTGGGGGGGGAATGAGCAGACTTGTGGAAAGAGCAATAAATGAGCAGTATACCTGAGGGCCGTGAATATTTATTCTGCTTTAAATAATGGATGATGCAGAAGGCAGCCTTGCTGATGTGCCAATTAGGAGGGTAAATGAGAATATACCTCACATTTACTGCCATAAGAGAAAGGGTAAACATTGCCAAATGATTCATAATTTTCCCCGTAGTTCTACATAACCTCAACGGAAAATAATATATTACAAAAACAACCGTGCTGGTACATGCTTTGGTGCTATAAATCACTATTTGAATGAAACAAATCATTCGGGGAGCGTAAATGACCCCCGAAGAGGATTTTAAGGGTGGAGGGTGTCTAAAATGTCTGCATAAATATTCCCATTTTCAGATTGTGAGCACATCTGCATGTATATGGAGAAGAGACAAAGACTGTTAGCCAGATTGTTTTTTTTTTCAAATGTTTCCAGGTTTTTTCATCACTAACACAAAAGACACACAGAAATGCACTTAGGAACATGGTTATAATTCAAAACTACACATACAACAAGGATCGAACATGATGTTCCCCGGGGGAGGTTATTTTCACAACTTGAAAGAATGATTCTCAGAAAGCCAGTTTATTTTCTTTTTAATGACGCAACATATGGAGCATTTGTGGGATGAGCAGCACAAATGTATATTGCGCTCAGGTACAATGTGACAAACCTTCAAACTGTTTATTGATCAAATGTTTGTTCAAATGTCAAATTGATGTGATAAATGAGACCAAAAATGACTAAAAAATTCAGGATTTTTCTAGTGTACATAGAGAAATTTAAAAAGAACTTTATGTGACAATACAAGTTTTATTAAACCATAATTTTATCTGCTTAAAAAAAATATTCTCATCATTCTTAGAAAATACTGTGCTTTTTTTCTAACCAGACCAACAAATTATACATCACAAAGCAAATAAGCATGAAGACATTTTTCCTGTCAGTCAACTCAGTCTAACCAAAATGTATTTTTGTTCACTTTGTCTTCTTTGGTTCTTTCCCCGTCTGTTTGGTCGTCTTCTTTGGTTCTTTCCCCGTCTGTTTGGTCTTCTTCCATGGCAGGAAGTTGTAGGAGACCAGTGCGGTGAGGAGGTACGTGGCCATGCCGGTGTACCCCCCAAACACCAAACACAGTGGCTGCATCAATACAAAGAGACAGAAGACGTTGACGGACGCCCGCTCATCCAGCTCGATACGATCCGACTTGGTGGCGTTCATCACCGCAAAAAAGTACATAAGCGCCACCCCTGGGTAGAAAGCCAGCTCCACCATGACGCTAAAGAGGCAACACCCAGTAAGAAAACCTCTTGGGATTTAACATGCCAACTTAGAAATGAAGAAGTTCAATAAAACACTCACCGGTAAAAGATTTCAACTCACTCTGAAAAATACGGGTGAAACGTGAAGGTGGATCAAAAAGCAGACTTTGACCTTTGAGCCGTCATCCTATCATCAAACATTACCAACCTTCCCCATCTTATCTTATTTATGAGCCCACTTGATCTGTGCTACCTTCAAAATACCAACACCGGGATATTGGAACATTTCTTATCTAAAATTTTGTTGAGTGACTTGATGGAAAAAAAAAGCAGCTCCTATTCTTGCCGGGACACGTCTGAAGCCAAGTGGTTGACCGTATCAGTTGTATTAAAAACACCGAGATGCATATTCATTGGCGCTTCAGTTGTGATTACATGCAGTGATAAGCAGGGAGGAAAAACGTGCTTCCAATATTGACAAGCTAGTCGTTGAACACGTTCCATTTCAGATACAGAATGACTGCTCAGAATTCAATTGTTTCTTTCTATTCACACAAAATTGAAACTGATTGAATTGACTCCACCAAATTAAAAAAAACAAATAACTATTTGAGCTGACATTGTTGTTGCTTTCATTTTGAACAATTTTTATGTTGTACATGCATATTATTAAACTAGCTGGAGGATACCTGACAGCATACGGTTTATTATAGTTGATTCGTTTCTTCTGAACGTTTCTCATCTGTTGGCATGGCTATTTTATAGACAGATAAACTCTGGTTGGACAATAAAATGCCGTATTGGCCCGAATATAAGACAACCCTGATTATAAAACGACCCCCTCTTTTTCAAGACTCAAGTTTGAAAAAAGACTTTTTAAATTAAAATTTAGAATGAAATGCCTTCTTACCATACAGTACTTGCAATTAGGAGGTGCGTGCTCCTTTGTGGCCTTGCTAGAATTTAAGTTGCCCATCCCCGCTGTAATCAATTTAAATGCCAGTGGTGACTCAAAGCAGCCACTGCCGCAAATAACTCCGGAGCATTCTAACCAGTCCCCAGAGGTCAATTTGCACTAAATGCTGTTCATTTATTGGTGGTAATGGCCTCCACATAGCATCTTAACTCATCATCAGCTTACGGTAAGAGACAACAGATGCTCTTCATACTGCATCAGAAAGGTTTGAGAAAAGCTCAATTCACTTGTGATCAAGTTGGAATCAAGACTTCCCGATTATCTTTTACATGTCAGTGGCTGCTATTCTTCACTCATCCGGCCTCACACTGCTTAAATGTGCACTGCTGCAGTCTGAGGGAGTACCGGGCCCCTAGCCAGTCAATCAGTCACATTCCCTCCCATAAATATTGCATGCATACTGTGCGTGAGCGTAATTCCCTTCTGTTTGCTTACCAGTCACTGGGTAATCATTCAGAAAATGTTTCTCTTTCATGTTAGCCACCTCGGGAGTCGTTTGATTCTGGATTAAACAACAGCACCGCTGAGCGGGATTGCATCCTGGGGGGGTGAGGGAGGGGGTGGATGTCGTGTGGCCCCATTGAAAGGAGATTTAGCAAACCCCGCGTTTGTTTGCACGTCACCACCGAGGTTCTTCGTCAAGCAACGGGGATCCGACTTTTAGATGGACTACACAGAAACAAACTTCTCAAACTTATGAAATGTTGAGATCGGCCTGTATTATACAATTGGAGCGGGGCGGGGGTGCAAGCTGTCAGCCTGTGTCTACATTTGAAATAATAGCTTTGTGTTTGACTAAACAGGTTTAGCTTTCAAACAGTCAATTTGTGAGATGAAAATATTTTTGCGACATTTTACCTCAGGGCTGTGCTGTGACATTTTCTTGATATAAAATATGTCTTCGGTTAAATAAAGGTTGGGGAACACTGTTCTAAATCGTCTACTTTTGGTTTGAGAACGTTTTGGGTATTTTTTTTTGGTGAGTATTGCCAAAGACGTTTGAAAAGCTTTGAAGGCTCACCAGAAAATTACTCTTCTGTTACCTTTTTGTTGACCGCAGCTAGAAAATTAGGTTTAATGACCATGCCTGACGTCACATTTTCCACCCTGCCTCGCACTAGTCTAAACGACCTCTTTTTGTAATTGCTTTTGTGTTTCTCTGTATGATTTAAATTCCTCTTCAAAGCTTATCTGCCCAAAATGCTACATCGAAAACATATGTACAGTATGTCCATGGCTAAAGCCGCTAAAATAAAGATCACATACTTTATCTTGCTCGGCAGAACATGATTCTATTTCTAGCCTTGGAAAAAGACAGTGTTTTGGCCAGCATGACACAAGAAAACCTTAAACACAGTAATTAGCACTTACTAAACTACAGGAAGGAGGAAACAGGGGCGATAGATAGAAATGAAAGGAAGGCGGCATTTGAATCCCCTACGGTGTTATTAATGTCACCACCAGCACGAAGCATTGACCACATCCTGCGCCATCTCCATTGGCTAGAGCAAAAGCATTTAACGGAGCAATCCGACATTTTGTTGATCTGTATGATCGATGACACAACACAACTGCTATGCCGTGACTCCCTTTGGGAATTGGCATCTGCATTTTGCCATTTTGTTTTTCTATAATAAGCTGCTAATTGCTTTATTTAAGTGTTTTTCACCCCGCCGTGAATGTCCTGTAGATAATTGCCATTCAGAAGGTCTTTCTGTTCACATTCCTCTTTATTGTCCTGCCAGCCCATGGAATCTCTGCGTTTATGTGCGCAATCTACATAAAACCATCCAAATATATGAATCAAAGGAAAGAGTGTGCAGGTAGACATGTGTGTACCTTTTTATGAGTTCAGTGTCATGGAAGAAGATGAATTGCTTTTATGTGTTTGTGTGTGCGTGCTGCTGATGTTAAGCTGAGGGGCTGTGTGGGCAGAAGCATCCTTTGCCGGCATAAATTGATTTTCTGAATCCAGACAACTATAGCTGCTTATTGCAGGGAAGCCATGTGCTTTTTATCCATTTATGAGTGAAAAGTGTGCAAAGCTCCTTGAGACTGTACGTGTCAGCAAGGAAGGAAGCGAGACAAACTACGGCTGTGTGGTCTGACATATTAAACCGAAAAAGCCAGCTGGGCTCACCGTAGTCCTCCAAATGTGATGTTTCACCCTAAGAGATTGCGAGTGAGTGATTTAACAAAGGCTATATGCCGACTGCCTGGATGCATTTGGGAAGTGTATTTAGTCCAATATGACAAAGCCATCTGATTGTTGGCAGGCGCTCGCACCAGTTTTGCATTTTTATTGCAATAGTTTATCGTGTCGAAAGTCTGAGCGGCAAACAACTGGCCAATGATGGATGCGCGCCATTAAATATGTAATTCCCCTCCGTGTAATTAATATTGATTTTACCTCAGCCAGCGTATATTAATTGGTAACTGCACTTGTTAAAAGGGCGTGTTAATTTCTCCTCTGGTACAAACATATGTGGAACTTTAGTCTTGGTTGATGCTTTTAGACAAATATATTAATGTAACAAAATCTTTGTTATTGTGAGAGTGGTATGCAATTTATCGCATGCACCAGGGGTGTCAAACTCATTTTTTTTTGCGGGCCGCATTGTAGTCACAGCTTCTTTCGGAGGGCCATTATAACTGTCAACCCAAATAAATGTATGAGCACCTCGTATTATATACAGTAAAAGCGACAAAACAAACTGACAAATAACTCGAGTAAAAACTGGTCAAAGCCATTAAGATCGTAGATATTTCGATTTTTATCATCTTAAGTCAGTGGGAAATCTCTTTTGAAACTAAACAATCGCTTTGACAAGCCTATTATTGATTCCAAATCGTTGCCACTCTGATCGTTTCTTTGCAATCACGGCAACTCGTCATAGAAATCCGTGCGTAACCGAATCACTGTCGCGCGCGCATGCACTCTCAACAGCCAGCAGTGAGCCTTGCATGCATGGGCAGGGTCGCCAACACTTGAGTGTGATTCATTCAGGGAGGAGGACGGATACGTTTGAGTGCATCTGCTGCCTTTCCTCTCCACATGCTCCACTGTGCACACAGAGGAGGAGAAGAACTGTCTTCATCAAAACTTCCCCGGCTGTATGGACACATAACCAACTGCACGGCTGACTTCGCGGGTGTTCATCAGCTTATTTCCTCACTTTCGTCTCCAGCCTCAACGTGTCTGAAGTGGCTGCCTCACCGAGTCGGACCGGAGGCCACCTGGTCTCTGATCTGGTCTCCGGAGTCGGTGGAGACTCAACACGCTCCATCGGGGCCAGGCTGTGCGGCTCCCGGATCCGACCGGAGCCACCGCGCGCTCTCGAGATGGACGTGATGGAGAGGGAAGTCATGGACAAGCTGGAGGACATGTCATCCGTGTACGACTTCGACCCAATCACCGGCAACATCCCCGCCACCAAGGTGGAAGTCACCGTTTCTTGCAGGTGAGTCTCCGCGGTGGTGTGAGGGGGGGCGGGTGGTGACAACTCGTGGGGGAAAGTTGCGCAAAAGGTGCCGCACCCACTGTCGGACTTTTGCCTTGAATTCTTTCCATTCTTGTTTTTATACCTAAAACATGGCAAATGGACTTAAATGAGCTGTGAGGGAGAGACTTGACACCAAAAATGAAAATTGAACCTCAATTTAATCTGGATGTGTTGAGATGAATAAATGTTTGCACTGCAACATTTTCCCCTGACCTGTTTGCTATTCTACAGCTTTCATCAATCACTCTTAGCAAACTATTAAATATGAAGTCAGAAAAGAGATTTGCCAAACTTAACACTTGCACAGGTAAAATAGTCCCATTTTGCATTCAATATTCAAAAGGTTTAGAAAGTCAAGGCTCTCAGCGCCTTATCACACACACGCATGCGCACATGCACGCACACGCACACACACGCACACACTTGCACATCCTTTCATGCTGGGTTTTTAGGTTGTTGAGCCATTCAAGCGAGCCAGTTTGAGCTGTGTATGCATTATTGATGTACTGTCTGACATACAGTGCGCTCTGTGCCACGCACATCCTCCAGCAAAGAGAAAAGGAGAGGGAGGAAAAAAAAAAAGCAAAGAATTTCATTTTAATTAGTGGACGAACCCGTGGCTTTAATGCTACACTAAATAAAAAGGAATGGAGAGTTGCAATGAAAGATTTCTGATTTTGAATGCATCATTTCTGATTGCAGAATTAAGCAATATTCAGACACTTTGAGTGACATTCATAGACCCTTTTTTCTGCTCATGGATGTGATTGTGAGATGAAGCAAAAAGGCGATATATCATGAAAGTACATTTGCACCTGCAATCTGACTTTAAGTGATAAATAAGTCATACACATTTGAAACATATAATGGAGGGATGGGGATGGGGGGGGCAAGCGAATAGGTGGGCCCATATGCTGGAAAATGCAAAACAAGAATGCATCTTGATACCTACTAGTCTATTCCAGGTGGCCTTGCCCTACCTCCCCATTCTTGACATAGCACCATCTGAACAAAAGTGCTGCTACAGTATGTCATTCAGTCATCTCAAAACTTCTGCGCCAATAAAGTATGAGTCACGTTTGTGAAGAAAGGATTCACACGCATTTGTGTCATGTTCTCAGCGAGGTCTGGAAGCTTGATGATAGCTGCTGCCTGTTTTGGTTAATAGCTCTCATTACAAATGACACAGCTTGCTTTTGACAACATGTTATCAGGACCAGTGGCGGAGAAAGTGGGTGGACAGGGGATAAGAAACATCAACGGAAATAATAGGAGGAATTTAGTGGTCTTCAAGCCAGGGTGGATGTACATCGTGGTATTTATTTAGTGGATTATATTCCTATGTCATCAAATGACATTTTTGATTCCTATGGTGTTGGTTCAGTTAAAGTCTCCACCCACTTGGTGCATCAGGTCCACAGACCAGATGCTCCCGGAAGGAGCCTCAGAGGAGCCTTTCTGTTGTTGGTCATTCCCTTGAATGTTAAGCAAACCCAACTCACCATCCATTTTTCAAACTTGTTTGAAGATTCTTTGGCTGACTTTTGCCTCTTACTTTCCTGCCTTTGTAAATTTATTTGTTTCTAATCCCATTGCTCAATGTGAAGCACTTTGTTGCATTGGAATAATTATATTTCTGTCATTTTGTACAACACAAAGTGACAGTCATGAAATTGATTATTTTTAAACTTCCACGATAATTTAATAATGATGCCAAGATGCGTTTTAGCAAATAAACATATGCTGTTTTATATAAAGCAGTAATCCCATGAGTCCAATTGTACGTGGCTATCTTGTGTTTGTCAACAAGCTATGCTTCCAAGTTGCGTGAATGCAAAGCAGAGCCAATTAAGCCATTACTGTCATGGATTGTTTTTTTCTTGACACCTAATCACAATCAAGCTCCTCGGGATGTGGAAGATTCATCTCATAGCTGATAAATCTTCCTCTAATTGGGGTATGGCGCTCGTCGCACTTTTTAACCATATAGGAAACTGATTCTGTTCTTCAGCGACATGTTTCCCCAAGAGGGGCGGGATGTGGAATATCTCCACTTGTTTCCTTCATGCAAGCATCACACGGCTTTGATTAAATTCCTGTGCTAAATATCGGGATGGTCGACATTTGCATATGGATTTGAGTTTATGACAAGCCTGGTTTCCGCCTCGGATAGGTGCCTTTATGAATCTGGGACATTCGATGTAGAAAAGCCCCCGGGAGATCCAGAGCCAAGGCTTATCATCATTCTCAGCCCCCTCACTCGCTTTCACATCACATCTCTTTAGGTTAAAACACTTCTGGTGGGAATATTTCCTGCACCGTCAAAAGATCCCTGGTGCTAATTAACCATAGAGAAAGAAACACCCAAACGATCTACAGTATATCTGCAAAGTAACTCATTTGAAATGCATCACAGCTGCTTGTGATCTGTGCAGCCACAATATTAGGTACACCCATAGAAGCCAAGAGAAAAAGCCCTTCAGTGTCCAGAAGGGAATTGGGAAATTTAAAACATTGTTTTTATTTTATTTCTTTTGTCGCATTAAATCTACAAGAATGAGTTAGCCTATTTTTTTTTTTTTTTTTTAAATACATTTCGCTACCACACTATGTCTCGGTGTTCGAGAGCTGGAATGTGTGAAGTGGCCAGGAACTCTTCACACCTGCCACCTCCAACTTTTTAGACTTTCTTTCCTTCTCTCGTCCTTCTGATCACAAAACTCATTAGTTGGATTCTTCCTGTACCACACTAGCTGCTGCAGCAACATGGTTTATGGTACAAAGGCGACACAATGCTTCCCTATTAAATATGAATGCGCATTTTCTTTTTGTTCTAATCCCTGGTGGTTTAAATTAAAACACCAGATTTGCTAGAGCTTTGAAAGCACATCTGGCCACTGCATGCTGAGGAAAAGTTTGTGGCAAAAAACTGACAAATTATGTTGAACAGTCTTACATAGCAGCAAACGTCCCACTAAAACATTCTGCAGCCTCCTTTCAATTATATGCATGATGACAACAGAAAGACACTGATTCTTATGTTGAGTTTTGCATCCGATAATCCCCCTCCCGGGTCTGTCAGTAACACTGCTCAGCTGTCAGCGTCTTCCCGCTTCCACAACATTAATCTGTTCTGTGATGTACATGTCAAATCTTTATATCAAGCCTTCAGTTTGTCTTACTGCACATTAACTCCAGAGAAGCTGTTTTGAACAGAAAGTAGTTGCTGTTTAGGAAGGAGCCAAGATGAGTATTGATGGAGAGAGGTTGAAGAGGTTTTGATCGATGATCTTTGTCTGACAAAGACAAACAGCAGCCAAGGAAACACCACAACTCAAAATCAAGTCTAGTAGTGAAGCACGTTAGTGTTTCAAAAATGTTTTGGTGGCACACTGATTTATAAGTTATAAAGTTTGGAAGTCATTTAATATTATTATTTACTATTGGATTATATTATAATATTTTATTTATGATTATGTATATATAAATACTATATAAATAAATAACATGTATATTATAAGATATATAATATAATATTATTATTTAATATTAAATTTAACAATAATACCGTTAAGATTTGTTTTGGGGGCTTGTATAAAAAAAAAATAGCACATAAACAGGTTAAGGCAATTTAACTTCAAGGCATGTGGTTAGAACACTTAACAGTCTTCAGCCATTTTAAATTCATTGGGTTCTCGCCATATCTTGGGTGGTTAAAATGCATAGTTACATATTTTCATAGTTTGCTCCTTACTTCTACTCTTATTAATCCATTTTCTTTGATTGATAGAGGCTGTCACACGTGTCGTACACTCTACTGTAATCACTTGAGACAAGTGAAGTGGCATGATTGATATGACATGACAACTGCTTTAATTTTGACACCGCTTTGCAAATAGCCAAGACAATGCAAATGTCATTTAGCATCTCATAGCCAGCGATCAACGACTGGCTTAGATCAGATGCGTATTTGCGCCTATTCTGAGTCTGTGCTGCTATTTCAGCTTTGGCTATGTGCCCCTTTTTGCAGGATGAGATGATTGAGCAAGATGGTCCCGTGTGGTACAGCAAAGCTGGATATGCGGAAAAAAATGTGTGGGTGAGATGAGTGTATTTGATTATAATGCCACTGACACCCTGAGGGGAAATGGATAATGGAAAATGTGTGTGTGTTTGTGTGTTAGGGTCTTGCTTCCTCTTCTTATTACATTCAGAAGGTTGTAATTTTATTTATGATGGCTGATAAGAGTTATTGTTAAATTCAATCAAACCGCTGGAAAAAAAAAGCAATAAATATATTTCCCACTCTGATGTGGGGAAATTCCATGCACGGTTTCAGATTTTTTTTTTTTCATTCAAGTTCAGATTTTGTTTAAGGGGGAGTCTTTGCTTTCTATTGGTGTGACATTTGTCTTTTAGACACATTTATGATCCCCTGAGGAAGAAGTACAAAGACAGCAATCAGCTCCTGCCCTTTTTTTCACCACCACGAGATTGGAAACCACCACGCAAGCTCTTACTACTGTAGTGATCTGCAACCAGCTACACTTATGCCTCATAAAAAGCACGTTTTAATTCCAGGTTTGCACGTGTCTGTGGTGCATAGGTCAGCCCGAAACAGGAATAGGTCACGTTTGGCTTTATAGCATAGTCTAGAATGAGTTAGAAAATTAATACACCAGTTTGTCTGTCGTTTGTTTTCTCCCTATGTCACTACACAGGGAAAAAAAAGTGATCCAGATTAATGGACAGCAGTTGCCATGGAAACATGCAAACTATGTGAAATCTACATATGTTGCTTCATCCCTTGAGAATATCTATTGCTCAAGTTCTATCCATTTAGAACTCTTTCCCAGTACTGTACATTAGTTCTGTGGGTCTATAGGTAGTCATATATTGTGGAACAAATTCATTTATGCTACAGAGTAAAACAAATCAGACTTACGTGAGAAGCAATTTTCTTGTTTTAGCCTCAGATAAGACAAGATCACAGATTCCCACTGCATTTTACTGATTATTGTGCTTTTAGATGTGACCCACTTTAGAAAAGTTGTTTTTTATTTGAGGAAGAAAAATCGTTCGCGTTTATCATCTTCTAATCTTGCAATCAAATAAATCAGCCAGCAGTGCCTTCAAGAATTTTCGCATGCAGGCACAGTATTGCAAAATTCCCCATATGTCCAACAATAACTATAATATACTATTAAACATGATATTACTTTGGGGCAGTTTAAAATGATTTCGGTATTCACTTTTGTTTTTTTCTTAATCAGCTACCAACAAACTATCCACATTACCACTGCTTACTGATCTCTCCTATCAGTAATGCACAATTAGCCGCTCTCTTAATTATACACCATGCACATTTCCTGACCCCTGACCTTTGCTGTGTCAGCCAGTAACACAATTTCCCCCGCTGGAATTTAAGGGATGATCTTAAGCCTTCACGCCAAGCCAGGCAGCGAGCTCACTGTGACTGTCTGGCACACTGACTTGGATTCTCCCCAGAGGAAGTTCTGCCCTGAATAATTCAACAGCTGGTAGGGTGGAATGAGCCTGCTTGGGTCTACCATCAATTTGACTCTAAAGTCATGCCAGCATTACAGTTACGCAGATGGAATTGTTGCTCTCAATTAAATTCCTGCATAGTCGGTTGATCCATATCTCTGGAAAATGGATTATTGATGATATTAGTTCCGTGTCGAAAGGAATCTGTTGATCAGTTAAGTTGTATATTGAAAGAGAGATATGATGCCATATGAAGCAGAAACGACAGCTGAGTGAATTTTTTAAGCAGTTATCGTACTGCTGCATAATTTCCCCGTACACTCTCCTCCATGCGGCTCCAGCACTATCAACAAATTGCTTACTTCAAAACTTCTTTCCCAGTGTGTGTCCTTCTACATCTCTCCTGTAGTTTCCTTTTTTCTTTCTCTCTTCTGTTGCCTCCTCTCATTTTATTTGTAATTATTGTGCCCACCTCTTCCAGCTCTGTTACCATGCACATGGTAAGACTTCATTTTGTCACACTGACACACAGTAGCTTTTTCAGAGTGGATGAGTGTAGATCACCTTCTTTTTATGTTCCATTCTTGCTTAAATGTCCTTGAGGGGAACACGTTGCCTTTTGAGCCAGGCTGTTATTGCTGAATGAAAACATCATTGCTCAATGAACATCGTACCTTTGCACTTTCTCAACCAAAATTGATTTGATAAGACTTAGAATTGGAAAAACTAGGTCAAATGTCTTAAAGTGTTTTCTATATGGATTTTATAGATCGAATGGATATTGATTTAATTTTAACCTTGCATCATTCCTATTCCAAATTTATTATTATTTTCCGATAAAAGAATCGCAAGATTCTATTGGCATGCAGTATTGATTGTATTGAAGACAAATTGTGCATCGACTTCATGTGTCAATACATAAATTTCATTCATACATTACGTCATAGTGCTCCATAGAAGGAAACGATGACTACGATGCGTCCCACGACAAAAATTCGCTTGACACACCTGGTATGAGTGATCTGATTCGCTAATGATGATTAAATCCAGTGTTCAGTTCAAAGATTTTAAACAATGACTGTGCTTTGATTTTGTATAATGCATGAAGTGGTATGTTTTGGACCACGTTGCCCTTTCCTTTCTTCTTCATCGTTGTCTCTCATCATTAACTGTTATCAATTCCACATCTCAAACACCACCAACCACTGGATAGAAATTTTTATATTCATGTTTTTGATGTGGGTGTAGCTGCAGTGTTTTTTAATTCTTTTTTTTCCCAATAGAAATTGGTTTATAATACTGAAAAAGATTAATCACAGGAATCATCCTACGAAATGTTCTTAGGGTGCTACTTTTTGCACACTCTGTGCAACCACGATAAAGCTCTTGCTGGAACCTACTCCCACTCCAGCAGCAGGAAAACGCCTTCAGTGCGTGAACCTCTCACCCTCAATCTACACATACTTATGCTTCCTCTATGTGCATCGCCAAGGAATGAGGTGCGGGTGATATGAATAAATCTTGGCCTGCATGATGTAAAAATAAGAGTGAACACTATAAAACCCTGTTAGGAATCATTGAAAAAAAAGCCGTGTCCTATAAATTCAGTTCATTTATAATGCACAACATATTAGATTGGATGGAAGCCTGAACGGGCGGAACCTTCGAATCTGTCACCGTAAATTTATGCTCACTTTTAGTCTAGTCCAAGTCTCCAAATCACTTCGTCTCAATTTGCATGCCTCTTCAAACAGAAGCACTGATCCCTTGATATTTATTATCTCCTCCTCAGTATGCCCCGGTTGAGCAGAGCAGTTAAAGTGTGAGAGGCTGGAGGAGCCTCCCCGTTTGCTTAAAAGAAGCATCTGTCTAATTAGCAGGCTTGCTGGTAGGCCAACACTATATCAATAAAGGCCGTTGAGATCGTGTCTGCTGAGCTGGGGCTTGGTTCTCCAACATGAGCAGAGGAAGCTTTGATATTCTTCTCTATTTTTGATCTCATCCAGAACATTTTCTGCTTTGACTCTCAGAGAGGGAAGGAGGGTGGCCTCCCTCTCACAAACACACACTTTGTGTAACACGTTTGTCTGTTCTTCTCCGCTTGTGATTGATTTTCTGTTACATTGCTGCTCACTTCACTCCACAATATTATCTTGTATACAGACAATCGCTTGCTGCATGCAGGGCACATCTCACACAGACACACACACACACTCGCACATCCAAATACTGCCACGGTTGAATCTCAGATCTTTTTTCGAACCTCATTTACATCTTGAAAGTTTTTTCGAAATGCCCTGTAGCATTGCCAGTAGATTGCATAACGCCCAAATGTAAATCTGATGACACTTTTGAAAGTTGGATTGTTTTCACAATTAGCCAAATGGTGTCCTTGTTAGAACTTTTGAAGTTAGGTAGTCTTTCCTTTATGTTGCTACAATTTATACAATGCATTGTGCAGGAGAATATTTATTTTCAATTGTGGCGTTGACTTCACTTTTGGAAAAGTGTTTCAAAACAGAGCAGAGTTGATATTACCAAAGATGAATGAACAATTCAAGTAGAACATCTTGATCCCCTTGATCTAGAGTATTTATAGACCAATCTAGTATAGACACAGACCTGGCACACATTGTAATGGCCAAAAGGGAAAATAAATTCTTTGGTCAGCACTTCTAAACCTTTGTACTTAGTTGTGCATTTATTTTCTAACATTTAGGACGGTGAAGGCTTGCTTGTGAATTCAGGGCAGGACCATTGTTGATGTGGGCTTGGCGTGTTGTAAAACATACACGACGGAGGCCACACTCAGCACAGGCTAATAAAAGAATCACTTTGATGAGAATTCATTGCAGCAGATCTGGTTTTGAATAGATGAGCTCCTCCTGCTTGCTGGGTGCTTCTGTTTGAAGTTTAGGCTGTTGTCGTCTTTTCCTTTTACCCCCCTGGAGGGCTTTTTACCATTGTGTATTGATGTTTATATACGGTGAATGCCTGGAAGTGAATGTAAGAACATTCTGCACTTGGCCTTCTCCTCTGCATGCATGTATGCTTGTCCTCCTCGAATCTGTGGATTTCAATCAAGGCATAATAAGAAGCATTTTCTTTTTAATGATTTAATTATAAAATCAGTTGGAGAGAATTTGCTTCTCTTGTAATTCAATTTGAAAATGATTGAGGTTGATTAATATCTTGAGTTAAAAACTTTTTTACAGCGATGTATCATTTTTCATGTCAATCATTGGAATCCAATGGACATTGGTGTCAGCAGCCTCCGTTTCCACAGTTTTGGTAACATCATATTACACGTTTTGAGGTTTTTCAGACACGGGACTTAAATGTAAATGTTAGGATTTGGAACAGTTTTAGGCCATAAATATTTTCGATTAGCAGCTGTATTGTGAGCTCTTTGCAGATGACAGAGCTCCTCGCCTTATCTCCAAAAAAAAAAAAAAAAATTCCACAGAGGAAACTCATTTCGGTCGTCTCTGATCTTCCTGTGTCGGTCATGACCCGATGCTCTTGGCCATAGGTAAGGCTGGTAAAGTAAATCGACCGGTAAATCGAGAGTATCTCCTTCTGGCTCAGCTCCTTCTTCACCACGAAAGACCGATGCAACGTCTGCAGACGCATCAATCCGCCTGTCAATCTCAATTCGTTCTTCTTCGCTTGCTTGTGAGCAAGACTCCAAGATGCCCCCACTTGGGGGAGGATCTCCTCGCTCTTTTTCGACTGAGCAAACTGGGCTCAGGTTTGATGCTGATTCTCATTCACCTCTCCAGTGAGAGATGGTAAATCCAACACTAGTAATGTACATCATCTAAAAATCACTGAGGTGTAAAACTGAGGTCACCAAATGGAAGTATTTATTTTCTCCATCAACTCACAAAGTCCCGAGTTGAGATTCTTTACTTGAAGTGAGTTCACTGTATATAAATATTGTTTTATATATACTATATTTTTTTTTTCAGACTTTCAGACTGAATCATATTGGTGGGTAACCTCACCCAGTAAAAATACCATTGACATTTACCAGCTCACACTTACCTGACTTTTTTTGGGAAAAAAAAGTACTGTAATATCAGCTCTGATGCACAAATGGAAAATGAGACTAAATGAAAGGTCAAAGTTCTGCATGCTCTCCAATGAGTCAGTATAACATTTAGAGACAGTTGTTTTTTTTATTCGAAGGATTGTCTTTTGGTATTAAAGTTAGTAGAAAAGTAATTTTGAATAAAAAAATCAATATGCCATGTTCTTCAGTATTGTTCTTCTTTGACTTAATAACTTTAGACTTTATTAGCGGACGGGGGTGGAAAATAAATTTCGTCAAGCAGAGAAAAGATCAAGCTCGATTGAGGCTGATGAAAGAACAGAACACGATGACACTAACTGAAAGAGCAAATGGAACAAGACAAGATGTGAAAGTAGAAAGATAGAGGGAGCAGGCGATGGGATATCTCAGAAAAAGAGAAGAATGAATCATGTACGGTGGGTTCATACCGGCTGCGGGCAGGCATTGCAAAAAGGTCAGACTAGTAAAACACAAGTGTAGCTCAGACACGAGAGATTGACACAGTTATTTTTTGACAAGGTTTTTGTAGTGAACTGAGAAATCACAGAAATGCTGAAACACATTCAAGTCAAGCGAAATATTGTATCACTCTTCGTCTGTGTTATAAAGTTTTACTGTGCTGTGTTGTTGTACCTCTAAGTGAAATTTTAAAAAAATGATATCTGTTCGCAATGTTCTTTCGTAAGTAAGTAACTGTGATATGGTTTTCATTTACAGAAATCTTCTGGATAAAGACACGTTTTCCAAGTCAGATCCACGTGAGTCTTTTGAATTTTTCCTTCAGTCACTCTTTCATCTTCTGCGTTTAGCTTTTTCTCCACGAGTTGAAAAAGTTTTCACTGTGTTTTGGGAAATCTTTGTTTCCTCCTACAAATGTTGCTTTACTGTACTGGAGGTAACCTCCCAAAACAAAAGTGCACACACAAATTGATTTATCATTTCCAGGCAGGCTTCCTCTGATTGATGACTGCCTTTTTCTTCTCTCTGTCTTTCATCCTTCACAATCTTTTATCTATCCATCTATCTGCTGATTTTGTCCTGCTTCACAGTGTGTGTCCTCTACACACAAGGCGCAGAAACCAAACAGTGGAGAGAGGTGAGTTTTTCTTCTTTAACACCTTTAAACTACAAAAAATAGACTGAAAAGTTGAATGAATGTCTCTGAAGCCATGCAATTATATTTCAATAATGTATGGAATCTCCCGAGAGGTCATCTTACTATAAGGCGCACCTTCAGTCAATGGCCCATTTTAAAACTTTGTCCTTATATAAGGCGCACCGGACTATAAGGCGCACCATTAATGCATCATGTCAGATTTTTAATCCAAATCAAATCATTCTCCATTTTATCTTTTTTATTTCAACTTCAGATGCAACAAACTTATGATTGGTTTAAATTTAGGAATTTGGTCCATATATAAGGCGCACTAGACTATAAGGCGCACTGTTGGCTTTTGAGAAAATGTTAGGTTTTTAGGTGCACCTTATAGTCGGGAAAATATGGTAATAATAATAATAGCAATAATCATAATCATCATAATAATAATAATCATAAAAATACTCATCATCATCATCATAATAGGCTGTAAGGTGAAGGAAAACAGAACAGTGTGTGTGGACATGAGCAGGGTGTCAGCCAGAAACTTCCCGCCAGATTCTCATTAGCCCCCAGCAGCCCAGCAGTATCTAATGAACTCTGGAGCTTGGCATTGTCTCTGCCACTCAGCAGGGAAATCACATTATGGAGCTCGTCTTTGCCATCACCTGCCTCATCACTAGCATGTGCTCTGTATCTCATCAACACCTCTGGGCCTTTTGCAGTGCCTGGCTCATGGCAGAGATGGGGGATTTCTATTCTTACTCATTTAAGTAGATTAGTTCATCCATTGTTTGTCAGGAAAAATATTGCTTTCAAATGGATACTGAGGAATATTTTGTTTGTTAATGTGTGGTGCTATTCCAATTATGTAGAAGGGAGGCTAAGATTTTCTTAGTCAGGGTTGATCCTGTCTTCTAATGTGACATTTCACCTTGGATTTTAATTGGCTGTACCAATTTAAGTTTGATGAGAATTCACCTGGTCATTAAAAACAGTCAAAAGAACCACTGACATTAATGACTGCAAACTTTTTTAAAGTCTCCATCTAATCTTTGGAGTGGAATACAAATGGACTGTCAAGGCAATTAAGGAGACAATTATTATCCATTTGGCAGCAATTTAAGATGATCACGGAAAATCTCCCAACAAAACTCGACAGCTTTATAGATCCGTCAACTATCATTACGTCGGCGTGCATTTTATTCGCATCTAAAAACAGACCATGTTTAATATTTCTCCTGACTCCAAGGACAGAAACTGTAAGCGATACACAATGAATGTGGGAGAAACAAAACTTGTATCGGAGGTCTTTGCTTCTTGGCTGCATTTGTTATCGTGTGTTGAAAAGTAGGCAAGGTTAGTGTACGCATCAACCTATGCAGCCAGCGCTCTGCATTGTGGAATGAGAGCCATGCATCCATGCACAACCACTCCTTCACGCTCAACTTGCAAATAACAGCCTTGGACCTTTTGTTTCAGCTCAAGCAATTATCGGCTTGCACAGAGGTGCTGTTTGCGTGGTACCAAGGCGTGTTTGAGATTTTACAATGTAACCGAAGAGAGTGGACGGAGCATACTATACAATTAATAGGTAGTGTGCGGATTGAATTATAATTGCAGACTTTGCTGAGAGATTGATAAAGACGAGGGATTAAGAAAGCAGCAAGGAACAGATTTTTGGAGAGTGAAAATAGATACACTCTGCCCAAAAATATCCCATGAAAAAGCCTTGTAATTTGTTTTTAAGATAAATTTTTTGAACTGGATTACAGAATGGGGTTGTGCATATCTCTTTAAGGTAGGTTCTAATTTTTTGTTCATTTAGTATGTAGCTTATGAAAAGTAAGAATAGATCAATGCCACCGAATCTATTATTCAGTTGTTTGGGAAACCTTGGTAATTCAAGTTAACCTCGTATTAAATTGATTAAACGATTTAAACAGGCACAGGATTTATTTTTGTCTCAGATCATAAAAGGAAACGCTCGCAAATTCTCCTGATGCCAAACTTCGGGATGAGTTTGGTTAGTTTAGTAACTGGTCATACTTTTTCCCCTAATTTTCTCTGCAAGTCATGTCACTGCGACTTTATCGTGACTTCTTTTCCTCTGGGATGTTCAGAAAAGACTTATCCAGCTGTAATTAATGTGGGAGAGGTTGAAGATCAAGAAGCCCCGGAAACATAGCCCCGGTTCCCTTTTCAACGTGTGAAAGCGCCACCCTTAATCAGGCCTCTGACAAGAAAGGTGTTCGCACGGGTGTGACGAGGGAGAAGATCCCAATCGAAAGCAAGATTCAGAGTGTTTGGTCTCTCTGACATCCGTCTGTCTTTCTTAATTTGCAGTTTGGCAGGACTGAAGTGATCGACAACACCCTGAACCCCGATTTTGTTCGGAAGTACATCCTGGACTACTTTTTTGAAGAGAAGCAGAGCCTTCGCTTTGATTTGTGAGTCTGTTGTCTTTTGGAAGTCACTGCAGATTATTTCTAGCTCCTTGACAGATTGCTTTGACTGATTTTTTTTTGTTTTTTTATGAGAGTTAGAAGTCAGAGGAAGAGACTGGCGTCATCAGGCATCCAGCCTTGCTCTTCCTTTGCCTCACTGATGACTTTTCCTGTCAATTGCTCTTTCGACAAAAGTTATATATATTTGTCCTTGTGGTTCTTAAATATCCCAAAAAATTGTTACACTCATCCATGGTGGCCAAAGGCTGCCTGTAACTATGATGAAATCTTGCATGCTGTCCAATTGTGCGTAATTAATGTGGAGGTGAACATTTAATTAGTAAATTACATATGCACAATTTCACTTGCTTTCACAGTTTTTTAATTACATGTAATTCTATGTAAATTAGATCATGAGCTCCACTCATGATTATGGATGAAGAAAAAAAAAAACAAATCACATTTTCCACTGATAGCAACATCTGGAAAGTTGGCAGTGGCTCATTTTAGTTTTTATATTAGACCATGATGTATTTTTAAATGTGTTAATAGATTCCCTGGACAGTAAATTGACAAAAAATAATCAATGTGTGATCAACTCACATAAATACAATATGAAAAATAAATAAAAATAAATGTTCCCACTTTTTAATTGTGTAATTTTGAAACGGCCTTTTTGCCTTTGGGTTTCATTTCAGGTATGATGTTGACTCCAAAAGTCCAGATTTGTCCAAACATGTGAGTGCACATTGTACTGTTTTCTATTTATGTTCCACTTGACACCACAGATAAGTGCACACCAGTTTCGGCTGGATTCTAAATTTTTATTTGTTAACTTGATGCATGAGACAAAGAAAATAGTGCATGTTTGGTTCTGACAATGAGCTGTGCAGACTCTTTATCTGTGGTGTTTCCAATTAGAAGCTGTTTGTTGCCTGCTGCTACTTGATGGAATAAGGCAAACCCTCTTGAGTGCTTGGGTTGTAGCAAAATCCAAATACAAAATGTTCTTTTTTCCACCATGTAAATAGTTTTACATGAACAAATAATTTTGAATAATTTTCTTTCTGTTCATACATAGGGAGAGATCACTCGTTGGCGTCACTTTTCACAGTGACCTCAGAGCACCTCTGCTTTTCCTCCTGGAGTTTTCGGGCTTTTCCATCTCATTATTGGTTTACTTAAAATAAAATAAATCATGCTGGCTTAAATATTTGGGTCCAGCAACATGAAATCGGATGTGTACTTTTATGCCTAAATGATTTATCCCACAGAGAGCTAGCTGGTTGTACGTTATTGAAATCTGAAGGCAACTCCAGGAAGAAACCATCTCGCAGCGGTGACATTGCAATGACAAAAATCAATCACGCAATGCTTTTCACCATTTTTTTCCACCTCTGGCAAACTTTGAACTCAATACTGTATTAGCTTTCTTCATCCAACCGGAAACTATGGTGACTGAAAGCATTGAGAAATTATGTTTTAAATCATTTGCTGATGATTATTGGATGTATTTGGATTAACAGGGGTTTGCATTTTTTCCGCATCATCAGCTTTCTTTTTTTAAGGGGGGGGGGGGGGGGGGTGTTAAAGCACAGCATGTTGTCTTGTCATTCTTACCTCATCACCTTGAGCGGCTTTAGGAATCAGGAGCACTTTGTTCTCAACGTGTCATGTTATATGGTATATGATGGGCATCTATTGTTGTTGTTATTGTTGTTGTCACTGTTGTTATTGTTGTTGCTGCTGCTGGCCAACATTTCTGGAAGCCTGCAGAACTCAATGTAGGTGCTAGCATCGCTTTCACCTCTGACACT